>NC_084516.1:21433722-21733722 GCF_024500385.1 Phyllopteryx taeniolatus
ACCAATAAAAATGTGTTTGAATACAAAACACAATAAAAAAAAAAACTAAATCAGTGGAACTGTCACATTCATTGTAATAGGATGGCATTCAAATGAAATGGAATGGAAATGACACACTCAAGTAGAGTCATGTTGATACACAAATCAGGAACAAAACAATCCTTACTTCTTTTACTCGAGACATTTTGGCTCATCTCTCCTGAAGTTTCTGCTGTTCAGTAAATGATGGATATCAGGTGAATCTGTGTGAGCGTGAAAAGAAGGTTTGCAGACAAACGAACACGTGCCTCACAATATCGTTGTTGTTGCTTTGGCAAGACAACAAACTGTCAATGATTTGTAGGAGCTTGCTTGGCCTTGGGAATTCTGCAAATTCTAATTCATACGGCCATTTGTAGTATTGCTCAAGCAAAAATCTAACGGGGGGCCGAAGACTTCTGCACAGCATGAAATCATCTCAGCTTTATTCTCTCAAAGTACACCGAGTTATTTTTGACGGGACATGAGCAGCTGAGGAATGTCTCCGTCCCTTCAGATATGTTGTAAGAATGCAATCACTAAACGAATGTCGCCTTTGGTGTGCAGTCTGCAGACACCACCGCCCTCAGCCATACCGTCACTGGCCTCAAAGCAAACACGATGTACGAGTTTGCTGTGATGGTAACCAAAGGTCGAAAATCCAGTACTTGGAGTATGACAGCGCATGCTACCACCTATGAAGCAGGTACGTCACACAAATGCACGTACGCGCACTCACGGACACGCACACAAACGCACAGTGTGTCCACTTCACAGCAAGAGTAAGATTTGAAATGGACGGTGCTATTGTGTGTATGTGGAGGAGCATTGTTTTTGACTATACACTCCAAAACAATTTGCCTTCAATAATGGTTTGAGCTTTTCCAGAACGTTCATGAGCAATTAGGATGTTTTAAGTGGGTTTTTAAGTACAAATTAGTTTTCTATTTTATCTCAAAGCAGTTGTGTCTACCTTGGTCCAGTAAAATGTGTTTGGTCCCTTGCCCCAGTCTAATATTGAACTGAATATATCACCATGTAGTATATTTTATGGGAAATCTGAAACACAAAGTAAATGGCAATGGCTGCATACACAATTGATTTGCAGCCTGGCGTTCAATAAGCATCTGATTTTAAATTTGCACAACATAAAAAAAAAGAATCATTTTCATTTTGCTGACTGAGAGTTAAGTTTTCCTTGCAAAGAATCTTCTCAAGGTCAAGAACCTCACTGAGAGTTTTGTTGAACAATTCTGCACGTGTTCAGTTATAACACTGAGAATTATATTATGATATTATTATTATTATCATTATCCATCCATCCATCCATTTTCTGAGCCGCTTCTCCTCACAAGGGTCGCAGGAGGACCGAGGTGGTCCTCAGAACTGTGAGGCAGATGAGCTAATCAGTCGTCTACCGTGCCGCCATTATTATTCTTATCCATCCATCCATCCATTTTCTGTACTGCTTCTCCTCACAAGGGTCACGGGCGTGCTGGAGCCCATCCCAGCAATCTTCGGGCAAGAGTCGGGGTACACCATGAACTGGTTACCAACCAATTGCAGGGCACATGTTATTCTTATTATTATTATTATCGGTTTATTCAATACATTATAAAAGTCTGGTTTATTGTCAGAAAATCACAGACATTTTGTAACAGAATGAATACAAGATGAGTATTTCATCTCAGAGGAAAGGAATATTAAAAACATCTCCAGCTGTAGACAGTTAGCTAGCGATAGCTCCAAGTGCCTAATTAGCATATTAGCTAATAGCTACGCAGCACGCACCATTACAAGCCCCTGCCGAGTCCGTGGCGACACATAACATAGAGCAATTCAAGAGGAGGCATTGAAGCATCGCCGTTTAGTCATCTGTCATTTCATAGGTTGTAAATCAAGCATTACCCAGTCATTAGCGTTAACACAGCTGCAAAAGTGTGTAGCGGTTCTGCGATATGAAGACGATACGCCAGCATGCTGTAGCACCCCCAACTAACCGATGTACCGATGTGGCGGCTATGCTTGAAAGGTCGATGTTCCCTTCAAAGGCAATGCATCGACATTGAAATTAAGTCATAACTTGCTCATTTCTCAAACGATTTTCACGAGGTTTAATTAATTATTCAACTTTATGATAATTATTAAACATTATTTAATTATTATTATTATTTTCCTTTCGGCTGTCACCTCTTTGGTCTTCCTCTAGCTCTCTCTTGCCTGGCAGCTCCATCCTCATCATCCTTCTACCAATATATTCACTATTTCTCCTCTGGACGTGTCCAAACCATCGAAGTCTGCTCTCTCCAACTTTGTCTCCACAACATCGAACCTCGGCTGTCCCTCTGATGAGCTCATTTCTAATTTGATCCAACCTGGTCTCTCCGAGAGCAAACCTCAACATCTTCATTTCCGCCACCTCCAACTCTGCTTCCTGTTGTCTCTTCAGTGCCACTTTGTCTCTAATCCGTACGTCCTGGCTGGCCTCACCACTGTCTTCTAAACTTTGCCCTTCATCCTAGCAGAGACTCTTCTGTCACATAACACACCTGACACCTTCCTCCACCTGTTCCAACCTGTTTGGCCCCGTTTCTTCATTTCCTGACCACACTCACCATTGCTCTGGACGGTAGACCCCAAGTATTTCAAGTCCTCCACCCTTGCTATCTCTTCTCCCTGTAGCCTCATTCTTCCCCCACCACCCCTCTCATTCATGCACATATATTCTGTTTTACTTCGGCTAATCTTCTTTCCTCTCCTTTCCAGTGCATGCCTCCATCGTTCTAACTGTTCCTCCACCTACTGCCTGCTTTCACTGCAGATCACAATGTCATCTGCAAAGATTATGGTCCAAGGGAATTCCAGTGTAACCTCATCTGTCACCTCATTTCTCTCCTTTCTGCCAGAAGATACACCAAGTACTTTCCTGCCTGTCTCTCTAATCACCTTGGCTGTAGTGGTCCAGTCTTCTGAAAGCTCCTCCTGTCCAACGAGAGCCTGTCTCAGCCAGCTCTCCCGAAAAGCTGCACAACACTCGTCCTGTCTCAGCTTCCACCACATGGTTCTCTTCTCTGCCTTTGTCTTCTTAATCTTCCTCCCCACCACTAGAGTCATTTTACACACCACCATCCTATGCTGTCGAGCCACACTCTCCCCTACCACTACCTTAAAGTCAGTAACCTCCTTCAGATTACATCGTCTGCACAAGATGTAATCCACCTGCGTGCTTGTACTGCCGCTCTTTTAGGTCAGCCTATGTTCCTGCCTCTTCTGGAAAAAAGTGTTCATTACAGCCATTTGCATCCTTTTTGCAAAGTCTACCACCATCTGTCCCTCCAAGTTCCTTACCTCCACAATTTCTCTTTCACCTCTAGGTCACATCCTACCTGTGGTGCATAGCCGCTAATCACATTATTAAAACACTACGTAGCATCAAGTCGATTTTAATAGGAAGTCAATTTTAATTAAAAACAGTAATTGGGAAGAGTATGGTTTTAAAATGAAGTAAATTAAGTGAAAAAAGTACATGAAATACATTTACTTTTAAAATGAATGAAATTGACTCAACACAGCTTTATTTATGTTGTGCTTTCACAACATCCGTAGCTGTGACAATGTGCTCTACACATAATAATAATAACAATAATAATATTAATAAAAACAAACAGATTTTTTTCCAATCAAAATACACCATAGCTCCCGTCACATTGGCATTTCACATACAGGAGGTACAAAGTTTATTGATGCACATAGTGTATTGTTTGAAGCTGTTAGTAGATGAGAGAGGAGCAAGACTGAGGTCGTCGGGATCATAGCTTGCATGATCATCAAAGCTTGCATGACGTCCAATTTAGGTTGAAATCAATATATAGTAGAAATCCATCACGTCTCTCTCTGTCTGGGATGCTCATAAGTACTTCGTCTCGCTCCTTCCAGAATTTCTCTTTCACCTCTCGGTCACATCCTACCTGTGGGGCGTAGCTGCTCATCACATTATACATAACACCCTCAATTTTAAGTTTCAGCCTCATCACTCGATCTGATACTCTTTTCACCTCCAAGACTTTCTTGGCTAACTCTTCCTTTAAAATAACCTCTACTCCATTTCTCTTGGAGAGCGAGAGAGAGAGTGATATATATATATATATATGTGTGTGTGTGTGTGTATGTGTGTGTGTGTGTGTGTGTGTGTGTGTGTGTAGGTGGCACGGTGGGCGACTGGTCAGAGCGTCTGCCTCACAGTTCTGAGGTCTGGGGTTCAAATCTCTGGCCCCGCCTGTGTGGAGTTTGCACGTTCTCCCCGTGCCTGCGTGGGTTTTCTCCGGGCACTCCGGTTTCCTCCCACATCCCCTAAACATGCATTAATTGGACACTCTAAATTGCCCCTAGGTGTGAATGTGAGTGCGAATGGTTGTTTGTTTATATGTGCCCTGCGATTGGCTGGCAACCAGTTCTGGGTGTACCACGCCTCCTGCCCGTTGATAGCTGGGATAGGCTCCAGCACTCCAGTGACCCCTGTGAGGAGGAGTGGTTCTGAAAATGGATGGATGGCTGGATATATATAGAGAGAGAGAGTCACTTATGGTGTTGTAGTACATTATTTGCCTGACTTTGGTGCGAGCAGCGTGGGTTCAGTTCCCACTCAGTGACATATAGTTGTATAGTTGTCTGTGTCTATATGTGCACTGCGATTGACTGGCGACCAGTTCAGGGTGTAGTCCTGCCTTTTGCCCAAAGTCTGCTGGGATATATATAATTGTATTTATTTTTTTAATTAATTTGAGGATGATTCCATCGGGTGGGCTAAGGCAAGTTTTGGGTGGGCTTGAGCCCACCCTATATAGCCGCTGGCCCCACCACTGCCCTGCGCCAACAACATGTCAATTGTCCACGACAATGAAACACAGCACAGACTGAAATCAAAATGTCAAGGTATCTCTTTCAAGGGTGTTTACAATCATGTTTGTTGGATTTGTCACTCAATTAAGCGCGAACGGCATTACCCCAAGTTCCCTTAGGGTGTGCTGGAATACATTGACATTCAGAAGGAGCAGATGGACGGAGCACACTCAGTCCTTGCAGTGGTCCACCAGCTCTGCACTTACGCTAACAAAAATCACACTGAACACGTCTTCACGACAAAATGGGAAATACAGCCTCTACATCTCATACTCTATCATGTGTTCAGAATTGCTTTAAATGGGTGAGAAAATGTATGATCATTTCGATGTATTTTTGCCATGATTTTAAAATCTCCAATAAAAAAAAATATTTGTAATCAATTAACTTCCTAATACGGCGGCACGGTGGACGACTGGTTAGAGCGTCAGCCTCACAGTTCTGAGGTGCGGGGTTCAATCCCCGTCCCCGCCTGTGTGGAGTTTGCATGTTCTCCCCGTGCCTGCGTGGGTTTTCTCCGGGCACTCCGGTTTCCTCCCACATCCCAAAAACATGCATTAATTGGAGACTCTAAATTGCCCGTAGGCATGACTGCGAGTGCGAATGGTTGTTTGTTTCGATGTGCCCTGCGATTGGCTGGCAACCAGTTCAGGGTGTACCCCGCCTCCTGCCCGATGACAGCTGGGATTGGCTCCAGCGCGCCCGCGACCCTAGTGAGGAGAAGCGGCTCAGAAAATGGATGGATGGATGGAACTTCCTAATACAACTTTTCTTGCGCTTCACGATACTTGATTATTTATAGATAGATTGCAGAACAATTACAATCGACTGGTGGGGGATGCAAAAGAACCTAATTACAGCAGTTCATTATTTATTTGAATGACACTGCACACAAAGCTATGTTCTCACCCAAGCAACAGGGATGCATTCAGTAATTAGGTCAAACAGAGTAAGGAATCTGTGGTACCTTGTTTCAAAGATCCATTTGCATTTAGTAAGGGGATCTTTTTTAAAAACATTTTTTTTACCTCAAACGGCACATTAAGGTGAAATTAATTAAACTCATAAGAGGCAATTATTGTTTTCGTGGCCGAAAACACACAATATAGTACTACATTACAGTTAAATAAATATAGAAAAGCTCAAGAGTGTTTGAAATGTTTAAAAGATTATCCAAACTTACGTCCTCCAGCTGTGATATTAACTCGGTCGGGCCAGCCATTTTCAAGAGTGCAGTAAGCAAGCGCATAAACACGTGGCTAATTTACATGTGATTGGCATGCGTCCTGGCGTATGCAAATTAGCCATGTGGCTCACGGCGCCACAGTATGTTACTTCCACTGTGTGTATGCGTGTGTGTGTGTGTGTGTGTGTATATATATATATATATATATATATATATATATATATATATATATATATAAGCTTAGAAATTAAGTTGTCTAATAACGTGAAATGACAAAGGGAAAAAGTATTGAACACGCCAACTGGTTTTTCTTTAGTATTTTGTAAAAAAAAAAAAAAAAAATAAGCCTTTATTTGCAATGACAATTTCAAGATGCCTCCTGTATGGAGAAACTAGTCTCATGCATTGCTCTGGTGTGATTTTGGCCCATTCCTCCACGCAAGAAATCTTCCGTGGGCTCCTTTCATGGACCTTGAGTTTCAGTTCTTTCCATAGATTTTCAATTGGATTCAAGTCAGGTGTTTGGCTGCGCCATTCTAGCAGCTTTATTTTTTGTCTTTGTAACTGATTCAGTTTCTTTGGCAGTACCACTACCTTAAAGTTAGTAACCTCCTTCAGATTACATCATCTGCACAAGATGTGATCCACCTGCGTGCTTCTACAGCTCTTGTAGGTCACCCTATGTTCCTGCCTCTTCTGGAAAAAACTGTTCACTACAGCCATTTCCATCCTTTTTGCAAAGTGTACCACCATCTGTCCCTCCAAGTTCCTTTCCTGGATGCCGTACTTACCCATCCCTTCTTCATCACCCCTGTTTCCTTCACCAACTTGTCCATTACAATCTGCACCAATCACGACTCTCTCTCTGTCTGGGATGCTCAGAACTACTTTGTCTAGCTCCTTCCAGAATCTCTCTTTCACCTCTTTGTCACATCCTACCTGTGGGGCATAGCCACTAATCACATTATTCATAACACCCTCAATTTCAAGTTTTAGCCTCATCACTCGATCTGATACTCTTTTCACCTCCAAGACATTCTTAGCCAACTCTTCTTTTAAAATAACCCCGACTCCATTTCTCTTCCCATCTACACCATGGTAAAATCATTTAAACCCTGTCCCTAAACTTCTTGCCTTATTCCCTTTCCACCTGCTCTCCTGAACATACAGTATATTAACCTTTCTCCTCATCAACATGTCAACCAACTCCCGAGATTTTCCTGTCATAGTCCCAACATTCAAAGTCCCCACATTCAATTCTAGGCTATGTGCTTTCCTCTTCTCTTTCTGCCAAAGAATCCACTTTCCACCTCTCCTTTGTCTTCGACCCACGGTATAGCTGAATTCCCACCGGCGCCCATTCTTTCGATGAACGCTCATATTTGTATGGTAAAGTTTTAAGCCGGATGCCCTTCTTGACGCGACCCTCTGCATTTATCCGGGCTTGGGACCGGCCTAGAGTTTGCCCTGGCTTGTGCCCCCCATAGGGCTGCATTTTATATATATATATATATATATATATATAGTACCATTCTGACAGAGAATTCTCAATAAGACCACCTAATTATAAAGGTACATTTTTTACCTTGTGTCCCTCATACACGATTAAAAACGAGAGGTGACAGAGCCTTGCAGTCCAGTGCCCCTAAATTGTGGAATATATTTCCACTTGAGGAAGAGTTGCTTCTCCTGTTTATGTTTTTAAAAAGCAGTTACAAACAATCCATTTTTGAAATACACTTTGTGTGAACAATGCCTGAGTAAAGAATGTTTGACTGTATAGTATTGAGATAAAGTTCAAATGGCCGCGATTCTAGCTCATAAAATGAAATTATAAAATGGCTTTGTCTGCCACCTACATATGACTGCTGACATACAGTGGGTACGGAAAGTATTCAGACCCCCTGAAATGTTTCAGTCTTTGTTATATTGCAGCCATTTGTTAAAATCATTTAAGTAAATTTTTTCCTCATTAATGTACACACAGCACCCCATAGTGACAGAAAAAAAATTGAATTGTTGAAAATTTTGCTGATTTATTAAAAAAGACTAACTGAAATATCACAGAGCCATAAGTATTCAGACCCTTTGCTGTGACACTCCTATATTTAACTCAGTTGCTGTCCATTTCTTCTGACCATCGTTGAGATGGTTCTAAACCTTCTTTGGAGTCCAGCTGTGTTTGATTGTACTGATTGGACTTGATTAGGAAAGCCACACACCTGTCTATAGAAGACCTTACAGCTCATAGTGCATGTCAGAGTAAATGAGAATCATTTGGTCAAAGGAACTGCCTGAAGAGTTCAGAGACATAATTGTGGCAAGGCACAGATCTGGCCAAGGTTACAAAAATTATTTTGCTGCACTTAAGGTTCCTAGGAGCACAGTGGCCTACATAATACTTAAATGGAAGACATTTGGGACGATCAGAACCCTTCCTAGAGCTGGCCGTCCGGGCAAACTGAGCAATCGGGGGAGAAGAGCCTTGGTGGGAGATGTAAAGAAGAACCCAAAGATCACTGTGGCTGAGCTCCAGAGATGCAGTTGGGAGATGGGAGAAAATTCTAGAAAGTCAACCATCACTGCAGCCCTCCACCAGTCGGGGCTTTATGGCAGTGTGGCCCAACGGAAGCCTCTCCTCAGTGCAAGACACATGAAAGTCGACATGGAGTTTGCTAAAAAACACCTGAAGGACTCTAAGATGGTGAGAAATAAGATTCTCTGGTCTGATGAGACCAAGAGAGAACTTTTTGGCGGCATGTGTGGAGAAAACCAGGCACTGCTCATCCCCTGTCCAATGCAGTCCCAACAGTGAAGCATGGTGGTGGCAGCATCATGCTGTGGGAGTGTTTTTCAGCTGTAGGGACAGGACGACCGGTTGCAATCGAAGGAAAGATGAATGCAGGGATATCCTGGACGAAAACCTTCTCCAGGACCTCAGACTGGGTCGAAGGTTAACCTTCCAACAAGACAATGACCCGAGGCACACAGCTAAAATAACGAAGGAGTGGCTTAAGAACAACTCCGTGACTGTTCTTGAATGGCCCAGCAAGAGCCCTGACCTAAACCCAATTGAGCATCTCTGGAGAGACCTGAAAATGGCTGTCCACCAACGTTCACCATCCCACCTGACAGAACTGGAGAGGATCTCCAAGGAGGAATGGCAGAGGATCCCCAAATCCAAGAGTGAAAAACATTCCCAGAAAGACCCACGGCTGTATTAGCCCAAAAGGGTACTTCAACTAAATACAAAGGGACTGAATACTTATGGCTATGTGATATTTCAGTTTTTCTTTTTTAATTAATCTGCAAATATTTCAACAATTCCGTTTTTTTTCTGTCAATATACTCCGGTTTCCTCCCACATGCCAAAAACATGCATTGTAGGTTGATTGAAGCCTCTTAATTGCCCATAGGTGTGAATGTGTACGCAAATGGTTGTTTGTTTTTGTGTGCCCTGCGGTTGGCTGGCGACCAGTTCAGGGTGTACCCCGCCTCTTGCCCGAAGATAGCTGGGATAGGCTCCAGCATGCCCGCGACCCTAGTGAGGGTAAAGCGGTACAGAAAATGGATGGATGGATGGAGAAATCTTCATTGATCTCAAGGGGGCAGCCATATTGGGGAACTTCGCCCTCTGGTATTGACTGAAATTAATGTGCCTTTGGGCTTGCAATGCGAAGTTCACGTGACCAAATCAGGATACCAGGCTCCTCGTGTATGCTGTGATAACTGGCAGAACTACGGGTTGATTACATGATGGTTTTAACACTATTGTAGCAAGTTTGGGTTCAGACCATCCTGTAATGAATGTCTGCTCCAGTCAAAAGTCGAAGTCAAGCCAGCTGCCGCAACGATGGCTCATACTAAGCATTACAGTAACACGCTGGACGCTGTCAATCCAACAATTGCTTTTTCTGTTTTAAATCAATTAGGATTACCCCAATTATTTCGATTTGCAAAATGTCAGAATAATGAGAGGATTTTTTTAGACAACTTTATATTACTTTCCTCAAAGGCATAAGTTTACTAGCATTTCATCTGTATTCGGTACCTTTGCCTTTAAACTGTATGACTTGGGGCACATTTTTTGGGATATCCTTCCACACGCTTCTCACAATAGTTGGCAGGAATTTCGGCCCATTCCTCCTGACAGTGCTGTTGTCACTGAGCAAGTTTGTAGGCCATCTTGCTTGCACATGGCTTTTCAGGTTTGACCATACATTTTCAATAGTATTGAGATCAGGGCTTTGCGATGGCCACTCCAAAACAATAACTTTGTTATCCTAAAATTACTTTGTAGCCCGTTGGCAGTATGCGTCGGATTATTTTCCATTTGGAAGACCCATTTGCACCCTCGTTTACTGAGTGTACTTTCAGCCCATGTCGTTACAATACTCGTTTCACTGTGGATAATAACACATTATTACCACCTACAGCCAGCATCTTCTTTTACGTTTGTTCTTGGGTTGATATGCACATTTCTGAGCAAAGCATGTTCCTCTCTGGGACAGAGAACCCGTCTCCTTACTGAGTGGTATGATGGCTAGACTTTCCCATGGTGTTTATTCTTGGGTATAATTGAACAGATGAACAGATGATCGTGGCACCTTTAGGCATCTGGAAATTGCACCCAAGGATGAACCATGTACAAGTCCACAATTTTCTTCATGGTACCTTGGCTGATTTCTTTGGACTTTCCCATGATGTTGCACAAAGCAGGAGTATGTTTCAGGTGTGCCTAGTTCAAATACATCCACAGGTTTGTATCTAATTAACTCAAATGTTGTCAATCAACCTATCAGAAGCTTACACAGAACTGACATGATCATCTGGGTTTTCCCAAATTGTTTAATGACATACTAATCTCACTGTATGTAAGCTTCTGATTTTGAAGAAAGTAATGGAAAATTGTCTGAAGAAACCCTTCTCTCATTCTCATTCTGGCACTTAGCAAATAGAAATGATTTTGGTAATCCTAATTGACCTAAAACAGGAACGGTCTAGACTAATTTCATGTCAGACAGTGAGAAAAAAAAGCATGCAGTATGTCTTTTTATATAGTGACAATTGGCAACCCTATATAAACCGTTCATTCATTTAACCTTCATTTATTCAGGGAAGGCCATTGAGAAGAGATCCAGGGGTGCCAATGTTTTTAGCCACGACTGTAGATCTGTATGTCTGTGAATGTGAGTGCGAATGGTTGTTAGTTTTCATGTGCCCTGCGATTGGCTGGCAATCAGTTCAGGGTGTACCCCGCCTCTCGCCCGGTGATATCTGTGTCTTCTTAGCCTTCAATTGGTGCCATTATAACAATGGTTAATTGATACGCACAGAAAGTCCTTAGGACAGCCTTAAAGGGGACGTATTCTAATTATTTTTCAGCAGAATGCTGAAGATAGCTGGGATAGGCTCCAGCACGCCGCGGCCCTCGTGAGGAGAAGCGGTACAGAAGATGGATGGATGGATGGATGGATGGATGTTGGGTCTCTTGAGTGCCCTTCCACACATCGATGGGGAGGATATGTTAATTTGGCCAGTGGTTAGGACAAGGACAAAATCATCTAGAAAACAAAAAACAAGAGTTTTTTTTTTTTTGTAATCAAATCGAGCTCTTTGAAGCCAGTCTTGTTTTTTTTTTTCTAGTTTACTAGCCTCTGCATGCTACAGTTTGATGTTGTCCTTTTTCTTTTAATGTGAAATATGATTGATTATATGATCATGTGAATGTCCCTAAACTATAAACTATTCCTTCAATTTAAGTTAGCTTAATCAAATCAAACCTCAGCTGAAGCAAGGAATGTATGAGACTGAAACACATTTTATCTTGCTTGATTTAATAATTGTTTCGTGCTTTGTTGGCAGCTCCTAGCTCCGCTCCCAAAGACTTGACAGTGATCAGTCGGGAGGGACGGCCCCGAGCCATTTTAATCAGCTGGCAACCACCGATGGAGGCAAATGGGCGGATCACAGGTGAGTGTTCAAGATAACGCTACAAATAGTCATTTCGGCTGCTCCGACGGGGTTTTGATTAGCCCACTGAATATTAAGTAAGGTATGACATACTTATCATAAAGTCGACACTATTAGAGACAACAGCAGTCAGCTCTTTGTGTAAAGTGTACACGCACACGCATACGGTACCTTTGTATGTAGTGTACACACACACCCCCCCCCCCCCCCCTTCCTTTGCTGTCCCCCTTTCTTTTGGGCGAGCTTGTTTGTTTGCTCTGCTTCAACATCTTATAGGATGAATCAAACGCTGTCTGCAAGAATTGCAGCTCTGGACCCCAAAATCTCAGAGATCATTACTATTACAATTTTCACATCAAAGGAGCTTTTATTTGTTATTATTAATCTTTTTAAAGCATAATGTCTTCAATTGTATACCTCCCAATGAAATTCTAAACTTAAATGGACTGTAAAGTGGAAAAAAACAAGTTGTTAATTTGACAAGCGAGAGAAGTGTTTTCAACAAGCCTGCCAAATTTACGTACCGATTATAAAATAAGGCTCCAAAATCATGAAAAATAGAGCCCGCCTTCCAGCTGTAGGACGGTATGGACGTGTCCACTGAATGTGCTGGCAACACTCCTGCTGGCCCTTCACCTGTAAATCAAATACATTCGGTCATACAGTATGTCCTCTCGTGTTCGTAGTCAGCTACAAGCTGAGAAACGTGTGCCGCTGTGTTCAATAAACAGTCAACTTTCCCTTAAGTGTCTCTGCAAACTAGAGCTAGTAAACGTTCCAACAGCTTCGTCCCTCTTGCCATTAACTTCTTAAACAGTTAACTTACAAAATCCATTGTAACATTCTGCCAATTTTGTCTAGAGATTGTGGTCGCATCTCTGTCGGGCCGATTGTGCATTGTTCGTGCACTCACTGTAGTAGTCTCGCCACGCTACTTGTTGTTGACCAATAGCATTACCACAGTACTGGGAACCTTTTATTGCTCAATGACTGTGTTTGTATGTTTTTACGTCTCAAAAGTATTCTCTGTCAATTGACTGTACTAGAGCGGCGCCAACTACTGGAGACAAATTCCAAATAAAGATGATTCTGATTCTGTTATGTGGGGACGCACTCAACAACACCGAGCAGGGCGCCGATGTATTAAACGACCCTGCCATTAGGTTATGAGCTCATTAGCTCGTTAGCTTGCGGGCTAGGGAACTTAATAAACAGTCAACTTTCCCTTAAGTGTCTCTGCTGTGTGGATCTATTCGCGGTGCACGGAGCAAGGCTGTCGAGTATTGGACAGACCCAAACGCCATGTCCACAAGCCCGCTAGCAGCTGCTAGCTACTAACCACTAGTAGCAGGCCAATTCGCAGTGGAGCAGTCCAAATTGCCATCGCTTCGCTCCATGTGCCGCGCATGGCATAACGCTTTTCTGAAGTTGCATTTTTTTCGGGTTGTAGACATAGCGTGATGGCTAACGGCACACTGTGGTGGTAAAAATGGGCCAAGGTTGTATTACGAAGTAACTTGCAATTGCGTTGCAATGGGTAGCCCCAGATGAAATACTGTGGCGGAGGGCCAACTCACGCCAGAAAGTATACGCCCCGACCCACTTGCATGATTGGGATAGTTTTTAGCCCGACCCAAAAAATAACTGAGAACGTGAAAAAGAGTTTAACGCTACAGTATCTCAACAATTCAGTGCTAAATTCTTCTCTGTCTTTGCACATGTTTCCAGCACTTCTTTCCCAACATATTTAATGTATTTAGAAACAAAACACAGAAGTGACTTTACAGTCCCTGGAAAGAAAAAGTGTCATTTTGAGTGTCTTTTTAAATTGCATCCTGTATATAGTTTACAATACATATTTTACACATAGACACACACTACCATGTGAACCGCATGCAATCTTGTACTTTTGATAAATGCATGTTCATTATATTCATACGTTGCAGGTTATATCCTGTACTATACCCTGGACAAAAACATGCCAATAGACGACTGGGTAATGGAAACGATCAGCGGCGACCGGCTGACTCATCAGGTTGTTGATCTAAACCTTGACACGGTGTACTACTTCCGGATCCAGGCTAAGAACGCCAAAGGAGTTGGTCCATTATCTGAACCTGTCCACTTTAGGACAGCCAAAGGTATGTCAGAATAGAAACTACTCCATGTGGGTCCATGTACAAGCGAAGGAAAAGCCTTCATTGCCATTAGGGCACGACTTATATTGATTTTTGTTTTGTTTTTTAGCCGATGCCAATTGCGATATTTGCAAAATGAAGTTCCGATAACCGATTAATCAGCTGATTGATTTTTTTATTGATTGGTCCCTTAACTCTTACAGAAATACAGGTACGAATTACAAGCAGAACATTTGACTGTTTGCCAACACTTTGTCCTCAAGTATTTGTTGACCTTTTCAAGTACAAAAAACATGCAAAAGATTTAGACTACAAAGTATGCAGTATATAAGCAACATAATGAGTAAAGTTAATGGCAACATGTTATTTACCCACAATGCGATTAAATGTATTAAATCCCATTTCTCTATTTCATTCTAATTTGAAATATATGGTGTATAGAGAGACAATTGAACTGAAACGGTAGTCAATCCTTTTCTGATTAGTTTTTAAGTTTCCCATCAAGAAACGTGTGTGTCCACAGTCGCACGAACCCTGAAGCTTACCGAAAATGTTATATCGTTGTTTGTTTGAATATCATTATCTTGGTTTTATATTGGAATGTCTTAATGTTGCCCTGTGATTGGCTAGCAATCAGGTCAGGGTGAACTCCACCTCGTGAATGTGCGCCTTTCTTTTTATTTGATTGTTTTGTTGAAAACGCTCTTTGTTTATTTTTCAGTGGAACATCCAGACAAGATGGCCAATGATCAAGGTAGGTAGTTCTGGAAAATGACTGCAAGAGAGTTCTGGAGGGTGAAGCCTGTGAAAATAATAAAGGAAACTGTAGTAGGACACAAAGAGGACATAATTGAAGAAGATGATGAAACATTTGTGAAAATGAAAGGAACAAAACAAATGGAATATACAGGAAATTGAAGAAGGAACCTGCACAAGTTGGAAAAAAAATATTTCAACAAGAAGGAATAAAAGGGGAGTAGATGTAGAACCTTTTGTCATTATGAATGGCAACATATGGGAGACAACGGAAAAGAGCTGAAATGAGCTCGCACTTCATTGACGCTCTGCTCTCGGCTTCTCTTCATCAATCAGCCGCAGTGAACCGAAAGCAAATTGGGCTATGCTGCTAATGACCGAGCTTTTTCTTAGATCCCACAAGAGTAACTTCAAGAACATAACAGGCAGTGCTTTATTTTTTCATCTCTAATGTTATGTGATGATATGTGTCTTTACTATTTTGTACAAATTATGACACAGCCTTTCATGAAATGGGGAACTGTACATCATCAGGCTTTGTTTACCTGATGCATAGTTTCCATATTCTCCGTTACCCACTGGCGACTGTCATTGTCATTGGCTCCTCCTGGCGCATAATTGAAATCATTTTTTGATTTAATGTGTCCAAATTTGATCAATTCTATAGACTTCTCATTGTCTCTTTCTACCACTTGTCATCTCTGTACAGCTTCTCATTCATTCATGTACTTAAGTAAAAAAGTCAAACGAAATCAACATTTTTCAACCCAATACTAAAATACATATAGTGAGATTTTTGTATCTCTCCAGAATAAAAAAGGTAGGCTTAAATGGAAACATGCTCATTTATTTGTACTATGAAAGTACAGTTATATACAGTACAACATTTGATTTGTTTCAAACACACCCTAGTGAGGATAAGCGTTTCAAAAAATTGATGTATGGATGTTCCAAACAGATGCCAAATGGGGTTTACGTGTCAAAAATAAGCAAATTATGGCTATTTTCAGTTTGTGTTTTTTTGTCAGTGGGCAAACGTTAAGGCTCAACTGTGACAATTTACTGCCAGCTTGCTAGACTTCAACAAGCGAGCTTTCAAAAAAACTAACATGGATCCCCCAAAGCATTGCAGCACTTTTGAAAAAAGAGCCCCAAAAGAGTCTTACCGCCCGCGACCCTAGTGAGGAGAAGCGGCTCAGAAAATGGATGGATGGACGCAGTTGTGTTCTGGTTTGATCACAATTAAGGTACATTTTAAAATGACATCATCAGCCTTGAACAGGTCCAATTAAAACAAAACGTAACATGATGCTTATCTGAATGAATATTGGTACTAGAACAAATATTTGGTGATTTTTGGTGGATGCCCCAAAATGCGATGTGTTCAGATGTTCAATTTTTTGAACATTCTGTTTTGTTTGGTTCTGGCCAGGTCGAGGAGGAGACCACGCCTACTGGCCATCCGATAGCAACCTGATTGACAGCAGCAGCATAAACGGTAAAACGTACAGAAGTAACTTGACTGATCTGAACAATGTGGACCAAATTGTTTGTAAATTGGCCTTGCTCTAATCCTAGCATTGAGATGAGCAATAACTCACTCAATGTGTGTGGTTCTAAATGTACTGTAATTGCGCTGTATAGTTGATCATTTACAATCTATCTATCTATCACTTTCTATTTGTTGTGGTAGTCTGACAGGGGAAAAAAAGATTTAAAATCAAATTAATCAGTGTTGTTTTGTATGCTTTTACATGTTGATGAGTTATCGTTATCATTACAAAATATCATGGAGGAAATATGGCGACCTGTAGAACCTGCAAAACCATTACGTTGATTACCATAAACGGCATGACAATAGCAACATCATACGATATACTATAAGTCATAGTATGATGTTCGATCTTCTATTTTCTATGAAAAATGTGTTTTTATGACCGTTTTTTTTTTTTAAATTACAACAATAGTTGTTATTTTCAAACATTTCCCGTTTTCTTGAGACTGTACCTTTTCACACATAGCAATATACAGTATCATTTTCTGTAATGCTGACAGTGGGTGATCTTTTTTCAAGGTATCATTCACTAATGATACTCATGACGCGAATCATTTTCATGACTTCATTCACTATATTGATATGAAGCTTCATAATCACAGTAACTAGGTATACAGTAGGTAGGCATGGTAGGATTGGAAAATATACCATGTAACCATGTTTTCATGGGTTTGCTTGAAAATAAGATATAACAATTCGATGGAGGTCAGAAGTCAATGTCTGTAGCTGGTGTTATTTTAAGAGTATCACTGTGGGGCTTTTTTGAATGATCTGATTTGTGTGTGTGAGTGCGCGTGTGCGAGTGTGTGTCTGGAGACAAATGTTTTGTCGGCATTGTTGGTGCTGCTACCGCCAGAGGCGATCATAAATCCATCCTCTCTGACCTGAGCCCTCCTACGCCTGGATACTGAGGGCAAAGGCTCATTCCTCAGGTGGACCATATTTCATCTTTAACACGTCTTTGTCTTTCCTCTCACTGAGAAACTATGAGCAGAAAGATAAATCTCTGACTGTTTCCATCAGGTGATGTGATTTGACCTGTGGTCTTCTAATGTGACCTTGTTCGAGGACCCCCTTAGCAGCACAGGGTTTTGTTTTTTTTTGCGCTGAAGGACAGCATGACTGGAAATGTGTTCACTTGCTCCTAATTTTATTCAGAAGATGTCTGGGAACTATACTGCCATTAAGTAATACATTTTAGAATACATAATCATCATCATCATCATCATCATCAGAATCCATCTCATCATATGTGTTCATGCTGCTGCGAAAACATATCCGCTTAAAGCCGCCGGTGGCCGGAATATGTCCCACCTTCTGGGCCAACAGGCATCCAGATGCCGCGGATCGGCGGAGGCGTCGTCCACATAACGGCGATACTTCGGGGAAAGCGAACTGTTTATTAATCACAGCGGTACACGTTATTCAGCCTGTGGCTCACACTGACAGGTATTTGAGCACATCCTGCTAATTTATACTTTACTTATACTTTGTGTTTCAACTAAGTACCGTAGCCCGAATAACCACAAATATACAACTTATCTTGGAACTGAGATAATGACACGGAGCTGTTCTGTAAATTGTGGCATCCAGGGATGATGCATTTTTTTTATGTTGTAGGCATAGTTCATATAAGGTCTAGTTCTATGCTGCTGCTTACAGGACACAAGGACACACAGTCTAGCTTTTGTTTGTTAAAACTGTCCAGACTGTTATGGACACACATATATATATATACACGCACACACACACACACATATGCACCACAGACATACTGATAACATTCAGACTGAGAACAGGCAAGAAGCGGTTGGATAAGGAGCCGCTGAGGAAGCAGGAACTGTTGTCTGAAAAGGAGAGTCACTCGGATTCTGGATCCCACGAGAGAAGGAAGAGAGTCCAGCGCGCTGCATGCTTCTACTTGACCAAAGCTGTTGTAATTAATAAATACTCAAAGACAAGTCTAATGTATCAAGAGCCTTATTTGGGGACCAGCTCACCGACCAAACATTAAAGAAAGAATTCCATCAGGACTTTTTCCTTGCGAGGTCGCCGGGCAAATTGTGGGCCTCATTTGGAATTCCTTCCACTTGCTAGCTAACTACATTCCGTAGCGGTAGAAATGGCCCTTGTAATAAAAATTAGGTCACTCGCAATTGCACAGGAAACCACTGTTGCGAGAAGGCGCTCAAGTACTTCTATAGTGGGGGAGGGCCAACTCATGCCAGAAAGTTCAAGTGCTGGGCAAATATTTAGCCGCAACCCAAAAATCCGGACAACTGAAATGGTGAAAAAGTGTTTAATGCTATTTCTCCACAATTCAGTACGACATTGTTCTCTGTCGTTGAACGTTTGCAGCATTTATTGTATCTTCAAACTTATACGATATATTTAGAAACAAATCTTAAGTCATGTTACACAGTCTTTAAATAAACTTCAACTGAGTAGCTTAATAAGTACAATGTACAAATGTATTGCTTAGTATATTTGATATATTTCTACAAGTATATACAGTATCCAGGTATGTGTATTCTCTGCTGTGGAGTTTTTGCATGTCATTCCCGTACTTCTTCCCACAATCCAAACATGTCTAAGTCGGTTAATTGAAGACTAAATTACATATTGGTGTAAATGGTCGTTTGTCTGGATGTGCCCTGCAAGAGGCGGGGTCGGCGCCCTGCGATTGGCTGGGGAGCAGTCCAGTGACGACCCCGCCTCTCACCCAAAGTCAGCTGGGGTAGGCTCCAGCTTTTTTTCAGATTTCTATTTTATTATGGTTTTTTTTAACTCGTGGAAATTTCTCTGTTGTTCTTCATTTGCAAAACAAACTTTCAAGTGCAAACCATTAATTGTATGGTTCAAAAAAATTCATTATTTTTGTTTAGATGCAGTAAAATTCATTCATTCATTCATTCATTCATCTTCGGTTCCGCTTCTCCTCACTCGGGTCGCGGGTGTGCTGGAGCCTATCCCAGCTACCTCTGGGCGAGAGGCGAGGTACACCCTGAACTGGTCGCCAGCCAATCGCAGGGCACATATAAACAAACAACCATTCGGACTCACATTCATACCTACGGGCAATTTAGAGTCTTCACTTAACCTATCCTGCCTGTTTTTGGGATGTGGTAGGAAACCGGAGTACCCGGAGAAAACCGCCACAGGCACGGGGAGAACATGCAAACTCCACACAGGCGGCGCCGGGATTTGAACCCCGGCCCTCAGAACTGGGAGGCAGATGTGCTAACCAGTCGCCCACCGTGCCGCCTGCAGTAAAATCGATGCACTTAAATGATTTTTTAAAAAAAGGTTCCTTAAGCAGTAGAAAATAAATGGATCTGTCAAAACTGGAAAATCCATCTCAATGATAGGTATTGCCCTACATTTTTGAGTCATGAAATATTTTAGCCACTGTTGTAAATTGACAACTGTAAATTGTGAAATTTGCTGCTAAACAGTTAACAAAAGACCTTTTGACCTATTAGTTCGAATTCCGCTGTGAGTCCATTGTGCATTTCACATGACGCACGTTGTTCCGTTGCAATGATTAGCTCCTGTATATGTAGCCGTTGTTACTTTAAGTGTGGAATGAAATGAAAGGTAGAAGACAAGATTTGCTCATCTTGTCTTGAGGACCTGAGAGTTATATGGCACTCCCATTTGCTTCACTTGTAAGTTGTGGTGGATTGTGGGTTTCATTGAGAGAGACAACTGACTTTAGAAAGACAGAGAGGGTTCAGGGAAGGAGTGAAAGCGGTAGAACTGCCTTTTTCTCTGTGTCACCGTCATTTCTGTCTGTTCTCAGTCCCTTCTCATTTCTCTTCTACCCAGTGTTCCACTTTCATTTCATCTATTTATTCCACCTTCACTGTCTTTGAACTTGTTCGTGCTTTATATTTCTGCTAACCCTCTTGATCTCAATCTCTAACATGCTTTCATCTCTCTCCGTCTGGTTTCCATTGTGTTTTTTCTTATTTTCTCTCCCTATGCTCCAAAGGCCAAGTAAATGAATGACTGCGCATATCATCGATTACCATCACCTCCTGAACATCTCTCTCTGTGTCTGTCTGGCTCTCACACGACCTAATTAGTCAGTGTTTGGAAGGTATTGTTTGACATGAATGTACATTCTGTCGCATCTACTTGCTATTTAGGGTCCTTTTAATGCTGGTCTGAAGAGTCGATCGAAGTCATATTCAACCTTGAGCCGAAATAGACCAAACATTCACTTCCAAACTGACTGAGATCACTTCTTCAAGTGCTTGTTTGGTGTGGACCAAGTTCCCGATATAGTCGTAAAGGCAATGGAATGTGCGCAATAGTGCAGAAGTAACAGAATTGTACATGTGATGCAAATTGACAACTGTTTAGGTCGTTATTGTTGTTCAGTAGTGTGAATTGGAATATAAACAAATACAGCTGGCTATCTGTATTGTACACTGTACGGGGGCTCTGTAATGTTACTTCATCCATTCAAACACACATACAGACCCTTTCCAAAAAATTTGGATATCATGGAAAAGTTGTTTTTATTTTCCATTGTTCTATTCAAAAAGGTAAACTTTCATATATTATCGATTCAGGGTCCATAATTTAAACTATTTCAAGTATGTATTTGTTTATTTGTACATAATTTGGGCGTCCAGCTCATGAAACCCACAAAATCAGGAATTCAAAACATTTGAATACTGTGAAGAAATAACCATTTACTTCAGCTTTTGTAGAAAAAAAAGAAAAAAATTAGGGTGACATTAAATCAGTCTAAATATGATGCTTTCAAAACGGTATGTTAACCTTCAATACTTGGTCGGCAATCCCTTTGCTTGAATCACTGCCCCAATGCGCCGTGGCATTGAGGCAATCAGCCTGTGGCATTGCCTGGGAGTTATGGAAGCCCAGATTTCCTTGATGCTTGCTGTCAGTTCTTTGTTTTTGGGTCCGGTGCACCTCATTTTCCTCTTGATAATACCCCATAGATTCTCAATGGGATTTAGATCCGGCGAGTTGGCTGGCCACTCAAGCAATGTGATGGCATAGGCATCAAACCAGGTTTTGGTGCTTCTGGCGGTATGGGCAGGGGCCAGGTCCTGCTGGAAGATGAAATCTGCATCTCCATACAGATCCTCAGCAGAGGAAATCGTGAAGTCCTCTAAAACATTCTGGTAGACTGTTGTGGTGACCCTCCTCCTTGAGCCGTCACCTTATCATGGTGGAGGGGTTTGTGTGTCCCAATGATCCAAGGAGCTAAGTTGTCTGGGGCTTTATGTGCCTAACAGGGTCACCCATGACAAACAGGTCCTAGGTGAGGGACCAGACAAAGCACGGACAACCTAGGGACTCAGTTTTCCCTTGCCTGGACAGGGGTCACCGGGGCCCCCCTCTGGAGCCAGGCCTGGAGGTGGGGCTCGAAGGCGAGCGCCTGGTGGCCAGGCCTGCACCCATGGGGCCCGGCCGGGCACAGCCCGAAAGGGTAACGTGGGTCCGCCTTCTCATGGGCTCACCACCTGTGGGAGGGGCCATAGGGGTCGGGTGCAGTGCGAGTTGGGCGGTGGCCGAAGGCAGGGACCTTGGCGATCCGATCGCCAGCTACAGAAACTGGCTCTTGGGACGTGGAACGTCACCTCTCTGGCAGGGAAGGAGCCCGAGCTGGTGTGTGAGGTCAAGAAGTTCCAACTAGATATAGTCAGACTCGCCTCCACACACGGCTTGGGTTCTGGTATCAGTCCTCTTGAGAGGGGTTGGACTCTCTTCCACACTCTGAAGTTGCCTACGGTGAGAGGCGGCGAACAGGTGTGGGTATACTTATTGCCCCCCGGCTCGACGCCTGTCCGTTGGGGTTCACCCCGGAGGACAAGAGGGTAGCCTCCCTCCGCCTTCGGGTGGGGGGGCCGGTACCTGACTGTTGTTTGTGCCTATGCACCGAACAGCAGTTCAGAGTACCCACCCTTTTTGGAGTCCTTGGAGGGGGTGCTGGAGAACGCTCCCACTGGGGACTCCATCGTTCTGCTGGGGGACTTCAATACTCACGTGGGCAATGACAGTGAGACCTGGAAGGGTGTGATTGGGATGAAGGGCCCCGCCGATCAGAACCTGAGCGGTGTTCTGTTATTGGACTTCAATGCTCATCACGGATTGTCCATAACGAACATCATGTTCAAGCATAAGGGTGTCCACACGTGCACTTGGCACCAGGACACCCTAGGTTGCAGTTCGATGAGCGACTTTGTGATCGTGTCATCGGACTTGCGGCCGCATGTCTTGGACACTCGGGTGAAGAGAGGGGCGGAGCTGTCAACTGATCACCACCTGGTGGTGAGTTGGCTCCGATGGTGGGGGAAGATGCCGGTATGGCCCAAATGTATTGTGACGGTCTGCTGGGAACGTCTGGCAGAATCCCCTGTCAGAAGGAGTTTCAAATCCCACCTCCGACAGAACTTTGCTCATGTTCCGGGGGAGGCGGGTGACATCGAGTCCGAGTGGCCCATGTTCCGCGCCTTCATTGCTGAGGCGGCCGACCGGAGCTGTGGCCGTAAGGTGGTCGGTGCCTGTCGTGGCGGAAATCCCCGAACCCGTTGGTGGACACCAACGGTAAGGGATGCCGTCAAGCTGAAGAAGGAGTCCTATCAGGCCTTTTTGGCCTGTGGGACTCCTGAGGCAGCTTATGGGTACCGGCTGCCCAAGCGGAATGCAGCTTTGGTGGTCACTGCAGCAAAAAGTCGTGTATTTGTATGGGAGACTTCCGGACAGCTTCGAGGAAATTCTGGTCCACCATCCGGCGTCTCAGAAGGGGGAAGCAGTGCACCATCAACACTGTGTATAGTTGGGATGGGGTGCTGCTGACCTCGACTCGGGACGTAGTGAGTCCGTGGGGAGAATACTTTGAAGAACTCCTCAATTCCACCGACACACCTTCCCATGAGGAACCAGAGTCTGGGTTCTCTGAGGCGGGCTCTCCTATCGCTGGAGTTGAGGTCACAGAGGTGGTTAAAAAGCTCCTCGGTGGCAAAGCCCCGAGGGTGGATGAGATTCGTCCGGAGTTCCTAAAGGCTCTGGATGTTTTGGGGCTGTCCTGGTTGACAAGCCTCTGCAACATCGCGTGGACATCGGGGACAGTACCTCTGGATTGGCAGACTGGGGTGGTGGTCCCCCTTTTTAAGTAGGGCGACCGGAGGATGTGTTCCAACTCAGATCTTGGAGGAGCAGTGTGGTTTTCGTCCAGGCCGTGGAACAGTGGACCAGCTCTACACCCTCGGCAGGGTCCTCAAGGGTTCATTGGAGTTCGGCCAACCAGTCTACATGTGTTTTGTGGACTTTTGTTTGACCGTGTCCCTCGGGGGGTTCTGTTTTTTCCGCAGGGTGTCCGGGCTGTCCCTTAGAGATAGGGTGAGAAGCTCTGTCATCCGGGAGGGGCTCAGAATAAAGCCGCTGCTCCTCCACATTGAGAGGAGCCAGATGAGGTGGCTGGGGCATCTGATTCGGATGCCTCCCGGACGCCTCACTGGTGAGGTGTTCCAAGCAAGTCCCACCGGGAGGAGACCCCGGGGACGACCCAGGACACGCTGGAGAGACTGCGTCTTTCGGCTGGCCTGGGAACGCCCCGGAAGAGCTAGATGAAGTGGCTGGGGAGAGGGAAATCTTGGCGTCCCTGCTGAAGCTAATGCCCCCGCGACCCGACCTCGGATAAGCGGTACATCCATGATGTTGTGGTGACCTTGAATTTAAGAAAGCAGAGTTTACCAACACCTGCGCTGGACATTGGCTCCCAAATCATGACTGCCTGTGGATATTTCACACTGGAACTCAAGCAGCTTGGGTTCTGTTCTTCACCCGTCCTTTTCCAAACCCTTGATCCGCCATTCCCGAATGAAAGGCACACTTTACTTTCATTGGAAAAGAGGACATTAGACAACTGGCCAGTCCAGTCCTTCTTCTCCTTGGCCCAGTTGAGACTCTTCCTTCGTTGGCTTAGGCTCAGAAGTGGCTTGACCCGAGGAACCCGACAGTTGTAGCCCATCTCCCAGATGCGTCTGAATGTGGCGGTTTTTGAAGCTGTGACTCCCACCTCATTCCACTCTTTCTGGATCTCTGCTAGATTCTTGAATCTTCTCTGTTTGATAATCCCCTGATGCCCACGGCCATCTCTTTTGCTGGTGCATCTTCTCCGGCCACATTTTGTCCTTCCACTAGAGTTTCCATTATGTTTGGACCCAGCACTCTGTGAACAGCCAGCCTCCTTAGCTATGAACTTTTGTGGCTTCCCCATCCTATGGAGGGTATCAATGATGGTCTTCTGGCCAGTTCTCACGTCTGCAGTTTTCCTCATATTGAACCCAACTGAGACAATTGAACCAAACTGAAACAATGTAATGACACCTGGGGAAACCTGTGCAGGTGCTTTGAGTTTAGTAGCTGATTCGTGTGTGACACGCATTTTAAAACATTCATGGCCTGCAAAGTTTGGGGTTATTTCTTCTATTTTTTTGTATTGCTGATTTTGTTGGTTTTATGAGCTGGAAGCCCAAATTATGTAAAAATAAACAAATAAAGACTTGAAATTGTTTAAATTGTGGGCCCGGAATCTCTCATCTATTAAAGTGTAACTTTTTGTATGGAATTATGGAAATAAATAAATGATATTTCCATGATATATCATTTAATATTGGAAAGGGTCTGTACATGCATGGATAACGGGAATGATGATACAGAGCTGTCAAGCAAGATGTCCACTAGTTTATTTGGAACATTTTAAGGTCCGTTATCATTCTCACTGTAAACATAGTCATAGTCATCGTCTAAACATAGCTTCAGTGTGACTAGAGAAACCACTCTATATTCAGAATTTCAAAAATGTGTAAAATTATTTGCTGTTGTAATAGCAACATTTACATTAATAATGAAGGGTTTTATATTAATATCAATCTCTATTTCCTGTTTTTCAGAGTCTCCCATTGGTCAAATGCATCCACCACATGGCAGTGCTACCCCACAAAATAATAGTAACCTTTTGGTCATTATCGTGGTATCTGTGGGAGCCATCACTGTGGTTGTCGTGGTCATCGTGGCACTCATCTGTACACGACGCTCCTCCGCCCAACAGCGCAAGTAAGACATTGATTTTATCTTTGTGATGTCAGCGAGCATCTGTGAATGTAACACAGCAGATGGCTAATGATAGGCCCTCTTTCTCACACAGACTCAAATGAATGTTTCTATATTCCGAAACAGAGTTCCATGCATCCATTTTCTGTACCGCTTAATCGCGGGCGTGCCGGAGCCTATCCCAACTATCATCGGGCAGGAGGCGGGGTACACCCTGAACTGGTTGCCAGCCAATCGCAGGGCACATACAAACAAACAACCATTCCCACTCACAGTCACACCTACGGGCAATTTAGAGTCTCCGATTCATGCATGTTTTTGGGATGTGGGAGGAAACCGGAGAGCCCGGAGAAAACCCACGCAGGCACGGGGAGAACATGCAAACTCCACACAGGCGGGGCTGGGGATTGAACCCTAGTCCTCAGAACTGTGAGGCAGACGCTCTAATCAGTCGCTCACTGTGCCGCCGAAACAGTGTTACAATTAATATTATTTTTTAACAAATTATTTGCTTTTACTCTGATGTTGTTTCTCTTTCTGTTGAAGTCGTTTTTATTCCCCATCAAGATTTCAATTTGTCATAGCTGTCTGTATTCTTTGATAATTCCGCTGATCAGCTCTTTTCATTCATCACGTTGTTCATGAGGTTTCAGTTGACATTGTTTTCTTTTCTTTTGTACAGATAATAAGTCATTTTCTCATCGACAAAGTGATAGAAAATAGTATTGGTCAACAGTATAGTCAGTCAGCCAGTAGTATATGTTTCGTTAAATTAATGATGTTTCAGTGGGTAATGGAGAATAGATACCTCCCTGACCTATAACCATCTTTTCTGACAAAAAAACATTTTTGATGAACAAATCATTTACAATTTTTTTTTTTTCATTTCAAGAAAATATTTTACATGGACACTTTCAACCAGTCTTGTTAGAACAGTTTTTAGAAATGAAAATGTTTTAACGTTTCAAACTACAGGTAGTCACTTTTTTGTAATCTTTAGGCCTGTGCTCATTTGTTTTGTTTTCATGGGTAGTTTTATGATCCAAGTAGTGGTGCAGTATTTCGATTTGAAAGAACAATGTTAATTGTACTCAAACTGTCTGTTACAAAGACAGGTTTGTTAGACTCCTACTACAGTGGCCTTTAATGGATAAAAAGCACCGATAAAGCACTCTCTTGTAAAGTATTTGACTTTGGGCAAAAAAAAGTGAGTGTCCAGGATCAAAGACGAAGAACAAGAGGCTTTTTGACTGTGCTGTAGCCTATTGAAGCTTTCACATATACTTTTGCAACCTTTTGAAAATGTTTAGTGGTAACTCCCCTTTGTAAGGGCATCCACCAATGACATTTTCAAAAATGGCTGACAGGAAGAGGACAGGCTTAAACAAACCTTGTTTTAAATAAACCTGCAAGCAAGTATTTTAACTACACACCGTACCATTTCTGAAAGAAAAAAAAAAAAATTTGTACGTTAATTTAAATTGAGCTCATTACATTTTGACTGCCCCTCGTAGATCCACCCTGGTGTAGGGTTTATGTCTGAAATAAGAATTGTGCTTAATTTAGAAGGAAACGATGAGTTAGAAGCGGTGCCTGCGTCACTTCCGGGTTATCGTAATTTTAAATTACAGTGTTACAAATCAAGTTATTTTATATATTTGAGGGGCACGACATCATATTTTTACAAGTTTAACTTGAGGCGAAATGACGACAAACCTTTTTAATCAGTCTTTTATCGGAAGGTGCCTACATTTTAGAAACTTTGAGTTCTCGACTTTCTGGTGGTTTCGTTCCGAACCCAAACACATACATAATCTATGCAAGTGGTGAATTTGATAGAAAACTTAATAATTAAAAGGGGGTTCTACAGGATAAAACACAGACAAACAAGAACTCGGCATCCTTGGGACTCTGCTTTGAAGCGCCAGGCAGCCGTGATTCACTTAGCGTCGGCATGGCAAAGCAAATGTCTGCGTCTTGTTGAAGATAGTTTATTGTGTTGATCCGTTTAGAGTCTGCGTGTGACTCTGTAGTTAACGTCTACCTCGGCGGGGAGTGGTGGTAGTGCGAGGCTGGGTTCACGGGTGGCATCTTTTGCGTGGCATGTCCGCTACAATCGTGTGCGTTTTCTAATATTTATTTCAGGATCCTTTCATATCATTCTTTTCTGTCTTTCCCACTGTACATTCCATATATCCACATTCATTCACCTGTATATTTTTGGTCCCCCTTTTGCAGGAAAAGAGCAAGCCACAGTGCCAATAAGAGGAAGGGCAGCCAGAAGGATCTACGACCTCCTGACCTCTGGATCCATCATGAGGAGATGGAGATGAAGAACATTGAGAAAGTGCCCAGTGTGGCCCCATCTGGACACGATTCTCCCATCCAGTCATGCCAGGACCTTCCCCAGGTTGTCCACAGCCAGTCCGAGAGCCAAATGGGCAGCAAGAGTAGCCACTCAGGTGCAGGTTACATGTGTATTATGTATATTTTGCACTTCTCTTAATCTTAGCTGGCTCTATTGAAACCCTTGTAGTAAACTTCCAAAAGATAGCACATTGACATTAATGCCATCTCCATCTTTTGTAATCCTGTATCAGCTTTGATACTAAGTGTGATTTAACATTATAAAACATTTTCTCTGAGAAGGTTCTTAAGTCAAACCAGAAATGTAAGGTAAACTTACAATTATATTGTGTCCCAAACATGACAATAATATAGTAGGCTTTTTTAACATTACAGGAGCTGATGGTGATGAAGCGTCAAGTTGTATTTCTACTCTCGAAAGATCATTGGCTGCCAGGAGAGGAACGCGAGGCAAAATGATGATTCCTATGGATTCACAACCAAGCAACGCACGTATGTACTGTATTGCAACTTGGCTTTGAGACATTTTTTTTTTACCAGAGGCATACCGGTAACATGAGGAGTTACTTAGATGGATAACGTATTGTTTATTCTGTAATGTAGTGAAGACCCAAGATCCCATTAGGTATGCTACTACACCCTATAATCAGTCCTCATTTTACACAAATATATGTTCTGTTTCGTCAAATGACATGGAATAAAATATTATATTACAGTATATAGTTTCTGTATATCACAGGTCACCAACCTTTTTGAAACTGAAAGCTACTTCTTGGGTACTGATAAAAGTGAAGGGCTACCAGTTTGATACAGACTTCTGAAATAACAAATTTGCTTAAATTACTTTCATTATATGTATTGATGAATAATTAATTGGTATTCATATGTGAAGACACTGATCACGTTAATGATTTCTCACAATAATTATCAACAATGATTTATCAAGGTAGGATGAAACTCTTATTTCTATAAATCGCAGCCAGTGTTTCCATATTCAAATGATCAGTTCTAGACCATTCCTAGATAATCACATTGTCCCATCACTGGTGAGCTATTTTTACATCAGGCCTGCGGGCTACTCATGGGCTCCTTGGGGGCCACAGAGTGTCCGCCGGCACCATGTTGGTGACCCCCGCTGTATATGTACAGTATAATCTAACATTTGGCCTTTCTCTTGTATCTAAAATATTAGACATAGCAAAGTGTAAGATGATGACTTGACACAGGGGCAGGAATAAAAGTTAAGTCACAATTGGCAAAAGAAACCATGGGCCCCCACATTAAGCGAGGCTAAATAATCATTGTAACATCACATTGTATCATGTAATCCAAACTTTATAAAAACTTACCAAAATATTGTGTACACCTGCACATTGGAAAGAGACCCAATTCAATAGTTGCATGAAATATTTTGCCTATTCAATGATAATTCTTGACACTGTACGATAGATACCAGTGTAAAATGACTCATATGGTTGTTTGAATTTTCGAGTGGCGTCGAAGTGCAAATGTTATGTTGTGCAGTTCCACCCCAACTAGAAATGCATGGCCGTAGACCAACACAATGTATCCCAATATTTGTCTGTCGATGGCATTTTCCCTTGGTTCCCCCAGTAGAATACAATCTTTTTTCTAATGCATACCCCTTGATAGTGTCAAAATTCAGCAATATTATCTTTGTTTGGGCCAATTCTTGAAACAGCTCTTGCATTAGCTCTCTGTATTTTTGCTCTTTATTATCTAGCTATCTAAGAGCTTAATAAGACTCTTCATCTCTATCTGGGATGTTAAAGTTTTTAAAGGGGAACATTTTAGAATATTAACCTCATAATACCCTAATTGTCTCTGTCATTATGTGAATTTGGTTGTAGGTTTTGTTGTCTGTGTGTGTGTGTGAACAATGTAAGGCATTATGGCTTCTATCCTTAAGAACAAGGAGGAAGGAGTACACCAGTGATGTCACCTAGCTGCAACCTTACATGATAATACTGTGCACATGAACCTTCAGGCCAGTCATGGTGCATAACTCTGAATCACTGCCTGCAGTTCTGCATCATCAATGCTTTCTTCAGCTATTTGTTCTGACATTGTGCCTGGGAAGGTAGCTTTAGACCATGTTAACATGAGTCGGATCATCATCAACAGAAATCAACATTGGCACTCAGGAAAGGGCATCTACTTGTGCGCTTCTGTCAGGAGTTCACGGGGACAAGTAAACCATTTTAGTTTTGTGATTGAGGCAGTGAATCCTTGGGGATTTCTCATTCCATATTTTCTTGACAAGAGGACTGTGGCTGCAGGTCACTGGCATGAAGCATATGCCAAGGGATTCCAATGAACTCATTTGGTCTATGGCACCACATTTGTTACATATCAACACATGATTTTGGTCTGTAAATAACACAGCAATGCAACTCTTGAGTAAAACAGGATCACAGTACCTAGGTGACGCAGTACCATACCTGTTAAGCACCTTAGCACATAACCTTGTTAACTCAGTATAATACCTCATGAGTGACACAGTAAGAAAGCATCTATGTAACAATCACTTCCGGGTAACCTCTGTAAAAATGTAATATACAGGGTGATTGAAAAGTAACTTCCTATTTTAAAGTACTTATCATTTATTTCTGAACTATAATGCTTACAAGAAATGAACATGAGAAGAAAGTGTATTGCATGGAGTTTTATTTAAAATTCAATTTGGGCGCCAGCATTAGCTACCAGTTGCTCAAGCCGCCTGGGAAACCGATTCCACAAGGAACTCTCGTATTCGCCCTTCAAGTTCTTCCAAAGTCGTTGGTTTGGTAGAATAGACTTGCTCCTTTAACCAACCCCACAGAAAAAAAAGTAGCAGGGTGTTAAGTCAGGACCTCTGGCTGGCCAATTATACACCAAAAAATTGAGAAAGATATTGCAACATATGAATCAATTATAAGAATTTGAAAATCGGGAGTTATACATCACCTGTTTAGTGCACCAGCTGTGTAAGGGAGCACTACAACTCTAATGGTAGTAAGAGTATTTTAATAATAAAGCAACGATTACAATTCCTAGGTAACACAGTAGTGCAGCACCACGGTTAGGTTCTGTAGATATTTTCAGGAACTTTGCAAGATCATAGCAGTTAATTTGAATTTGTTCTATTCTGCTGGTTTGTCCTAAGCTGATGTTTCAGAGAACAAGTTCTGAAATCTTTTCAACCATGCCCGTGTCATTGTACGAGCGCCATTGCATGGAATGTGAGTGAGGCTGTCCCCAAAGAATTTCATACATGTAGTATGTCAGAAAGGTTCCAGGACTGGCGTCACAAAAGATATATTTCAAACACAAACTAGAGTTTTCCCTTTCAATGCCAGCCAGACGATCAACTGGCATGTCTCCAAAATGATCCTGCGGCGTAGGCTTCTATCCGTACACTAGAAGAAGCAAGAGTTACGGCAGGACAACTCATGGCTGCTTCAACATGACAATGCGCCTGCTCGCAATGCCCTGAGCATCTGACAGTTCCTGGCCGAGAAGAACATAGCCATGGTACAACAACACACTACCTGGCTCTGTGTCATTTTTTTTCTCTGACCCTAGCTGAAGTGGGTCATCAAGGGGACCCATTTTGGAGACAGAGCTGCAGAGAATCCCAAAAGAATTCTTCCAGGACTGGATAAAGGCATGGCAGAGAAGGCTACAAAAGTGTGATAGATTGCAGCGGTGGGGGGGGGGGTTTCCTTGAAGGGCAAAACTTGTAGTTTGTAGTTTGGATTTGAAGTATCGTTTGTGACACCAGTTCCGATGCACTTCGTATTGTACCTCATTTCATCATTTTGATTCATAACCCTTAACTGCACTCTCATATTTGTCCATTTAATGTCATCTATGCATTTTCCAATTATATGTGGAGGATGTGCAATGCTTTTTCTATATATTACGTTGATCATTTTCTTCTCACTTCCTTATGTTAATCAGCTCCTTAAAAATAGTTTTTGACACCTGCTGACGTGATTTACTTTTCTGGATTCCTTCTCACTTGCTCATTTCCAACACCTATGCGCCAAGATTCAGTCTCCATGGAGCAGATGATCCATTTGTTATATCTCTTTGAGGATTGTTTGCCACCTCACTCTGGGCTGAAAGATTCAACATGTAATTGTGTTGCTCGCACTCTCTCTCTCGGTGTATCTGCAAGGATTCCTGTCCTCCTTCACAGTATCTGATTGACATTTTCACCATCTGGTTTTGCTCTTTTACGAAATGCAATCAGGTTATATGAGCAGACAAGTTACAGTCCTGTTGTTATTTTTGGAACGTGTGAGTCAGCGGGTGACTTATTTAGTTTTTGCAACATGACATCCAATCGTGGCTGTTCGTATAAGTGTGCTTGTGATATGTGGGTCACCCAGAGACAGGAACACCTTCAGGCTTCCCACACATAGACCTGTCCTCAACTTCCCCTCCTCATATTCCTTTTGTCATTCTATTGCTATCTTTTTTTCCAAACTACTTCTGTCAGGTGGTTTTCCATTAGCTAGTCTCTCTGTCCTCATCAATTTGATTCATGTGAGTCATGACTGTGTGGCTTTGTTTCATCTTAAGGCTATTTGTGATTTAAACCTGTTACAGTGATGACGCAATACTGTTAGTACAACCCCATTTCCAATGAAGTTGGGACGTTGTGTTAAACATAAATAAAAACAGAATACAATGATTTGCGGCGGCACAGTGGCCGACGGGTTAGAGCGTCTGCCTCACAGTTCTGAGGACCGGGGTTCAATCCCCGGCCCCGCCTGTGTGGAGTTTGCATGTTCTCCCCGTGCTTGCGTGGGTTTTCTCCGGGCAGTCCGGTTTCCTCCCGCATCCCAAAAACATGCATGGTAGGTTGATTGAAGACTCTAAATTGCCCGTAGGTCTGACTGTGAGTGTGAATGGTTGTTTGTTTGTATGTGCCCTGCGATTGGCTGGCAACCAGTTCAGGGTGTACACCGCCTCCTGCCCGATGACGGCTGGGATAGGCTCCAGCACGCCCGCGACCCGAGTGAGGAGAAGCGGCTCAGAAAATCGATGGATGGATGGACAATGATGTGCAAATCATGTTCAACCTATATTTAATTGATTACACTACAAAGACAAGATATTTAATGTTCAAACTGATAAAAGTTATTGTTTTTAGCAATTAATCATTAAATTAGAATTTTATGGCTGCAATACATTCCAAAAAAGCTGGGACAGTGTCATGTTTACCACTGTGTTACATCACCTTTTCTTTTGACAACATTCAATAAACGTTTGGGAACTGAGGACGCTAATTGTTGAAGCTTTCTAGGAGGAATTCTTTCCCATTCTTGCTTAATGTACAGCTTCAGCTGTTCAACAGTCTGGGGTCTCCGTTGTGGTATTTTACGCTTCATAATGTGCCACACATTTTCACTACGAAGCCACGCTGTTGTAACACATGCAGAATGTGGTTTGGCATTGTCTTGCTGAAATAAGCAGGGGCGTCCTTGAAAAAGATGTTGCTTGGATGGCAGCATATGTTTCTCCAAAACCTGTATGTACCTTGCAGCATGAATGGTGCCTTGACAGATGTGTAAGTTACCCATGCCATTGGCACTAACACAGCCCCATACCATCACAGATGCTGGCTTTTAAACTTTGCGTCCATAACAGTCCGGATGGTTCTTTTCCTCTGGCCCGGAGAACACGACGTCCACAATTTCCAAAAACAATTTGAAATGTGGACTCGTCGGACCACAAAACACTTTTCCACTTTGCATCAGTCCATCTTAGATGAGCTCGGGCCCAGAGAAGCCGGCGGGGTTTCTGGGTGTTGTTGATAAATGGCTTTTGCTTTGCATAGTAGAGTTTCAAGTTGCACTTACGGATGTAGAGCCGAACTGTATTTACTGACATTGGTTTTTTGAAGTGTTCCTGAGCCAATGGGGTGATATCCTTTACACATTCATGTCTGTTTTTGATGCAGTGCCGCCTGAGGGATTGAAGGTCACGGGCATTCAATGTTGGTTTTCGGCCTTGCCGCTTCCGTGCAGTGATTTCTCCAGATTGTCTGAACCTTTTGATGCTGTTATGATCTGTCGATGATGATGAGTTAATAATTGAAGAGTCTGTCGCGGAAATGTACGAATATTGCTACTGAATGGAGCTGCCAGATTTAGGAATATCCAGACTTTCTCCATTTGTTTCTCACTTGTTTCTTGTCTCTTTGTAGCTACAGCAGCCAGGGCAAACTTTTTCTTCGATGAAAATCGCACCATATTGTTTGTGCTTCAATTAAAAAAAACAAAAAACATTACAGAATATGTTTCACCTCAAAGTGTTTCCCGATAAGAATGCTGGATAGTGGCAGGTTTTCAGTGTCATCTGTTTTATGACTGTATGTTCCATCTTTTGTATTTTTATTTCAAATATTTGCTAATTGTTAATTCTTCCCTTGGCCATCTTTTGTTTCTAACTCATCATACATCTGGTAATGTTTGTTAGTTAGTCGGTTAGTTAGTTAGTTCACTTCCTTTTCGAGCTTTGATTTAGGTTAAACTTCTTTATTGAATCACTACGTGTCTTTGTTTTGCCAAATCTTGCCTTTGCTCTCAATTATTACTCCCTTTCCTGCCTTCAAAAAAACTGTACTTGCTCTATTCCTTCATGGCTCAACACCATGTATTTCAAGCATCTCGCTATTTTTAAATTATGTTTTGCGCTCATCATCTTTCAGTTAGAGCCATTTTTCCTTTACTCCTTTACTGAAAAGTCTATTGCCATCAAACGATGTTAGGCGGGCCCATGGTCTTTGAGTATGGCATTATAGTTTTTTATCTCGACACTTTCACTTCTAAGATACATCAGGAAGTCAATTTGACTTCCACTTTTGCCATTGTTATGTGATTGTTTTTTTCTGTCGCTTCTTGAAGATGACGTTGCCTATCAACTATATCACTGGATATTGCAAAGTCACTAACTCTCTCACCATCTGTGTTTCTTCACCCAAAACCATTTCCTCCATTTGCAGTAAATGGCTGATAACATTGCTATTCCTTCCCACAGGTCCGTTTAGGTCCCCACTAACAATACACCTTTCAATTTTTTCAACTTTTTCCATTTCCTCTTGCAGATGTTTCCAGAATTATTCAATTTCTTCGCATGAACATCCTGTTTGTGGTGTACAGTATACGTACTGAAGACACTGTGTAAACTAAGGCTAATCTTAACAAGATTATTTCGTTCTTTTTTTTTCTGTAAATGTGATAAAGTTTTTCATTTCCGTAGATGGGATTTTTCCCAAACCATTCGTTCCATCTTTGCTTGCACCACTATAGTTGAGTTTACAGTATATCCATCACTCAGTTGCTTACATGCTTTCCTGCACACACACAATACTGACTGTTTGTTTTTTATGAAGTTAAGATAATGCTCGGCCTCTCCCAGTTATTGTTGCTATCTTCTTTGGCCACACCCACTCATGATGCGGTGCCACTTGTCGGTCCACAGACTTAGGGCGATGTGTCTGTGGGTCGCTTGCGGCTGACATCCTAGCTTTATTCTCCATTTGTATTTGTACTTATTAGTTTTTGTATCTCCGTTTGTATTTCCATAAACAGTGGGTACGGAAAATTCAGACCCCCTTAAATTTTTCACTCTTTGTTATATTGTAGCCATTTAATAAAATAATTTAAGTTCTTTTTCCCCCCCTCATTAATGTACAACCCCAATTCCAATGAAGTTGGGATGTTGTGTTAAACATAAATAAAAACACAATACAATTATTTGCAAATCATGTTCAACCGATATTTAATTGAATACACTACAAAGACAAGATATTTAATGTTCAAACTGATAATCATTAACTAGCAATTTTCTGGCTGCAACACGTTCCCAAAAAGCTGGGACGAGTGGCAAAAGAGACTGCGAAAGTTGAGGAATGCTCATCAAACACGTGTTTGGAACATCCCACAGGTGAACAGGCTTATTGGGAACAGGTGGGCGCCATGATTGCTTCCCTGAATTGCTCAGTCATTCACAAGCAAAGATGGGGTGAGGTTCACCTCTTTGTGAACAAGTGCGTGAGAAAATAGTCCAACAGTTTAAGGACAATATTCCTCAACGTAAAATCGCAAGGAATTTAGGGATTTCATCATCTACGGTCCATAATATCATCAAAAGGTTCCGAGAATCTGGAGAAATCACTGCATGGAAGCGGCAATGCCGAAAACCAACATTGGATGCCCGTGACATTCGATCCCTCAGGCGGCACTGCGTCAAAAACCGTCATCAATGTGTAAAGGATTTCACCACACGGGCTCAGGAACACTTCAGAAAACCAATGTCAGTAAATACAGTTCGGCGCTGCATCTGTAAGTGCAACTTGAAACTCTACTATGCAAAGCAAAAGCCATTGATCAACAGCACCCAGAAATGCCGCCGGCTTCTCTGGGCCCGAGCTCATCTAAGATGGACTGATGAAAAGTGGAAAAGTGTTCTGTGGTCCGACGAGTCCACATTTCAAATTGGTTTTGGAAATTGTGGACGTCGTGTCCTCCGGGCCAAAGAGGAAAAGATCCATCCGGACTGTTATGGACGCAAAGTTCAAAAGCCATGGGTAACTTACACATCTGTGAAGGCACCATTAATGCTGAAAGGTACATACAGGTTTTGGAGAAACATATGCTGCCATCCAAGCAACATCTTTTTCATGGACACCCTGCTTATTTCAGCAAGACAATGCCAAACCGCATTCTGCACGTGTTACAACAGCGTGGCTTCATAGTAAAAGAGTGCAGGTACTAGACTGGCCTGCCTGCAGTCCAGACCTGTCTCCCATTGAAAATGTGTGGCGCATGATGAAGCGTAAAATACGACAACGGAGACCCCGGACTGTTGAACGGCTGAAGCTGTACGTCAAGCAAGAATGGGAAAGAATTCCACCTACAAAGCTTCAACAATTAGCGTCCTCAGTTCCCAAACGTTTATTGTATGTTGTTAAAAGACAAGGCGATGTAACACAGTGGTCAACATGACCCTGTCCCAGCTTTTTGGGAACATGTTGCAGCCATAAAATTCCAAGTTAATGATTATTTGCTAAAAACAAGAAAGTTTATCAGTTTGAACGTTAAATATCGTGTCTTTGTAGTGTATTTAATTAAATATAAGTCAAACATGATTTGCAAATCATTGTATTCTATTTTTATGTTTAACACAACGTCCCAACTTCATTGGAATTGGGGTTGTACACACAGCACTCCATATTGACAGGAAAAAACGGAATTGTTGAAATTTTTGCAGATTATTAAAAAAGAAAAACTGAACTATCACACAACCGTAATTATTCAGACCCTTTGCTCAGTATTTAGTAGAAGCCCCCTTTTGAGCTAATACAGCCATGAGTCTTTTGGGGAATGATGCAACAAGTTGTTCACACCTGGATTTGGGGATCCTCTGCCATTCCTCCTTGCAGATCCTCTCCAGTTCTGTCAGGTTGGATGGTGAACATTGATGGACAGACATTTTCAGGTCTCTCGAGATGCTCAATTGGGTTTAAGTCAGGGTTCTGGCTGGGCCATTCAAGAACAGTCACGAAGTTGTTCTGAAGCCACTGTTATGATTATGATTAGCTGTGTGCTTAGGGTCTTTGTCTTGTTGGAAGGTGAACTTTCGGCACTGAGCACTCTGGAGAAGGTTTTCGTCCAGGATATCACTGTACTTGGCCACATTCATCTTTCCTTTTATTGCAACGAGTCGTCCTGTACCTGCAGCTGAAAAACACCCCCACAGCATGATGCTGCCACCCCACCACCATGCTTCACTGTTGGGATTGTATTGGACAGCTGGGCAGTGAGTATTGATGAGCAGTGCCTGCTTTTCTCCACACATACTGCTTAGAAGTAAGGCCAAAATGTTCTATCTTGGTCTCATCAGACCTGAGAATCTTATTTCTCACCATCTTGGAGTCCTTCTGGTGTTTTTTTTTTTCTTGCACTGAGGAGAGGCCATAAAGCCCTGACTGGTTGTGGGCTGCAGTGATGGTTGACTTTCTAGAACTTTCTCCTATCTCCCGACTGCACCTCTGGAGCTCAGCCACAGTGATCTTTGGGTTCTTCTTTACCTCTCTCACCAACGCTCTTCTCCCCCGATTGCTCAAATTTCCCAGCTCTCGGAAGGGTTCTGATTGTCCCAAACGTCTTCAATTTCAGGATTATGGAAGCCACTGTGCTCTTCGGAACCTTATGTGCAGCAGAATCTTTTTTGTAACCTTGGCCAGATCTGTGCCATGCCACAATTCTGTCTCTGAGCTCTTCAGGCAGTTCCTTTGACCTCATGATGCTCCGACATTCACTGTGAGCTGTAAGGTGATATATAGACAGGGGTGTGGCTTTCTAAATCAAGTCCAATCAGTATGGACTCCAATGAAGGTGTAGAACCATCTCAAGGATGATCAGAAATGGACAGCACCCGAGTTAAATATGTCACAGCAAAGGGTCGGAATACTTACGGCTGTGTGATATTTCAGTTTTTCTTTTTTAATAAATCTGCAAAAATTTCAAAAATTGCGATTTTTTTCCATCAGTATGGGGTGCTATGTGTACATTAATGATGAAAAATAAACTTAAAGGATTTTAGCAAATGGCTGCAATATAACAAAGAGTGAAAAATTGAAGGGGGTCTGAATACTTTCCGTACCCACTGAACATTTTGGCATTGGCATCCATCTATTTTCTTTTAGGGTCGCGGGAGTGCTCGAGCCCATCCCAGTCATCTTCGGGCGAGAGGCGGGGTACGCCCTGAACTGGTCGCCAACACATATAAACAAACAAGCATTCGCACTCCCATTCACACCTACGGGCAATTTAGAGGCTTCAATCAACCTAGCATGCATGTTTTTGGGAAGTGGGAGGAAAGCGGATGGATGGATGGATGGATTGTCATCAATATCTTTGATGGGTATCTTTCTCTTCCCTTCTATGTTCTGTTTCCAAGATCTTGTCACATTTGCTCTTCCATGTCCAACTCTTGAACCTTTCAGTCTCCCTCTCTGTCTCTCACTCGCACATATAAACGCACAGATCTCCATTAACCTGCAGCTGCCCCACTGCCTCACCGGATCAGTAATCTAAGTCAGTAACAGTATTGATGAGCCTTGCTCATCTGTGGTCATCTTGCTGCTCTAATCAAACTAAAGTAAAGGCTACACAAAACACATGCACACAAATACAACCACGCACACAAAAATGCACTAATCTCCTTAAAGATGCTGATCACAGGCTTGCTGCATTCAAATCAATAATTTCCAATCAATGCATGTATTGATCAGAGTTTAGTGGAATCAGACCTTGAGTCAAGGGAGGCCCACAAACCTCCCTTTCTGCTCCTCCTTTACAGTGTAATTGCAAAGCTTTTTGGGTATGATGCTTTCAAGACTTTGAAACGTTGTTTTTAAAATAGTATTTTCGCATTACATTACATTTCATTGTTGCAGATGGCACCCAACATGTATTGATTGAATATTAAGATTGTGGTCTCCATGAGATTATAAGACCGTGTCGCTATAATAGAAATACAAGACGAGCAAAATCCCTGCTTACTTTCTATACAATTCTGCTTTGTAATGTTATAATAGTGAAACATTTGACCAACATTTGTTTTTTTAAGTGCAACAGACCTCGCGTAGTGAGGTACTCTATATACATTTTTTAGTTTCATGAATTTTTGACATGGCTCATTTAAATTCCAAAATGTATTTTGTATGCAAAAATATGTAAACGTCCTTCATTCTGTTTGATTCGCATCACCTAGCAGCAGCAGCAGCAAGCTCACTGCAACTGGATGAACCATATTGCATAATTGTATGCGCTGGGGACTTACTTACTGACCACTGTTCCTTTCTTTTTCAGCGGTGGTCAGCGCCATTCCAGTGCCATCGCTTGATTCCGCTCAGTATCCTGGCATACTTCCTTCCCCTTCATGCAGCTTCACCCACAACAAATTCAGCTTGAGACCGATGCCTTTCTCTAGCCTGACTGTGGACAGAGGATACACGCCAGGTAAAACCACAAAAGGTCACGTGAAGTCACAAACACAAAACAACTTTCTTAAATTAGTACTACTCGACTACAAAACAAATACATTCAAAGCATATCATACACATTTGGAGCTATTAATCAGACTTCCTTTTCTTCTCTTTTGTATTTTGACATCAACTCATCGTACAAGATAAACAATTTGGGTCATGTTAAGGGCATCCCCTCTTAAAGCAACCCAAAACAACATGGTTCAACAACTGGATCTATCGCAGGCATGGGCAACTGGTGGTCCCCCCCCTCCCCCGCTCAATGCACTCCGCAATAGATGGATGCCCAAAGTGAATCAGGTCCACGCACAGCGGGATAGCTATAAATTGGGGAAACTCGGCAGACGCCACCCACAGCCAGTCGGCAAGAACGCTTGGGTCAGGAGTCATCGACTCATCAGTACAATGTGTTCTCAGCCACAGGGCGCATTTGTTAGACTGTCGTAAGGGTTATGTTATGCCACAGCTGCCCTAAATTAACATTGTCAATTCATGTTTTTATGTTCCTCTGATGGTTAATACGCCAGTATGTGCATGCTTTTTACTTTAACCATAAATTATGAGTGACATTGTTATCGGTGAACTTTCTAAACTGCGTGCAAGAACTATCTGGGTGGGGATAAATACATGCGGTCTGCGGACATATTTATGTCCTCAGCAATTATCACCAGCGCATTCTGTATTTAATAAGGGTGTCTGTTGCCACCCTGCCAGTGACAACGCTCCAGTCACGCACGGATTGCTGCGTCCTCTTCCGCACAGACATGTCTCCGTGCAAGACTGCCATTGCACCGCATTTAAAGGGAATGGGGAAAGCCGATTTGATTGGCGGTAAATGTAGACAGTTGTCTTCACAGCGACGCAAACTGACCTTTTTTAAATACACCGGCTCGTGCGCATCTGCCAATTTGCAAAAACCCGGTCTAACCCGCTTCGGTGCAGATCTACGCAGCCCGCCGTGCCGGATTTACGCCGGTCACGAAAATGGGGCCCTTCGTGTACCTACTGGTATAAGAATGTATTTGCATTCTTGAGCATAAAAAAATAGTTTTAGTGCTTATATTTCATGATCGAGAAATGTTTAACTTCTCAGAGACTCCTAGTGAGCCAGCCCAACTTGAATGACGTGAATTCAGTTTTAAATTCCTCATTCCTGTTCAAAATGCTAAAATAAATAATGCCTACATTAAAACACTTCATAATGCTGCATAGTCTCCTATTTTTATTTATTTTCTTTTTTTATGACAGGTGGTTCTGTATATTTTAGTTTTTCATGAATGTAAAAAGTCCTAACTCTACATGTTCATAGTATTGGTCTTGGGGCAATGGGTAAAACAGACATTCATCAAAATTGCCCATCTCTGATCTAGCGCAATGCGTTATTATTGTTTTCTACTTGGAAACGGAAGCTTGTGTAATGTGTAACAACATTGAAATTGAGATCATGTCGAATGAATGAATGACCATTTTGTAATCTACACTATAAAAACATAGCACCGTGTGTGGTTTGTGTGATTAAGATAGTGGTTGTGATGATCTTACCAGTATAATACTAAGAATAAGGGATTTCGTATTTGCTGTGAATTCTGAAACTGGCGGTATAATCTACTGTACAAATGCATGGTCGGAGATGACATTGTATCTTACAGGACATCTTCATTTCCCCTTGCTAATAAAATTCAAATGGCAGTGTAGCCGCTCTTCCTAGTAAGACAGTAAGCAACTGTCATAACCATATGTAAATGTTCCAGATCAAAAGGTTTGTGTTTGTGCATTACAAAATATTTTGTAGCACATAAAAGCCTATAAATCCAATATACAATGATTGTATTCATCATGAAAAATCCTAAAAATAGAATTGAGTAAACTTGTGTGATGTTCAGTGTTCCTCCTGAAATGCTGCTCGTCTTATTTGAGACAATTTTACTGTAGAGCTAAACAATGCTGAGGGGAAGAGTAATTCACGACGTGCTTAATTTCTTGTTAGCTTGCATCGATGACCTGAAGACAACTGAGAAACAATAAGAAGACTCGGAGTCATTCAATTAGCTGACACACTGGGGGGACTGATCACTTGCAACAAAATGAAGTTACAGCTAACTGTCAGGGGACACGCAAAACGATAGTTAAGCTTTGTGTCTTGTATGACATTGTAAAAAGCCTCAGGCTGTGGGTGCTTTATTTATTGTGCGAGATATCACTTTATCATTTCAGACTTTGACTTTAGCTGGCTACCATCGACGTGGTGTGGAAAGTGCACACTCTCCCACTTTGACCCCAGGTTGCTTTTACGGGCTTTCTCAGCCACCTCTCATTCGTTTCTTTATGCTGTCGTCTTAATAACGGGGATGACTACAGACAATTCTCGAATACAATTGAAAACTGAATCATTTAAATTTCTGTCCAACTTGACCAAAATTGATTTAAGCTAAATGTACAGGGGAAAAAACACAGCCTGAAGTAATTTAGTGTGCAGTCCACAGATGATTCATTTGTTTACTTGAGGTAAGATCTACTGAAAATAGAAATATAAGGAATTATTCCATGTCGTCGTCGGTCACTTTTTTTTAACCTCCACATTTTTTACCATCTAATAATTAGTTTTACTCCATCCACTGATCCATTTCTGTACCACTTACTGTACTTTTTTTGTTGTTGCTGTTATTTTGTTGGTTTGTTGTTTTTTTGTCCTGTTCGGCTGTTAGGTTCAACAAAAAGCAGGATCTGTATCCCTTCTAAGCCAGAACAGTTTAACTGTGCCACAGTGGAGTTTTTAAAGCTGCCACTGTGGTTCTCTGTATTTTGATGGATTTTTATTGAAAATTTTAGTCGGACCACCACTTACTCTAAAATGGAGCGCGTCCCATTTGTTGTTGGGTGAACCATGAACAAATCAGCAGTCAATCACCAGGTGGACAAAAAGACAGACAAGCATTTATTCACTTGAGTGCTCAAAAAGTCCAAATAGGAAACATGCAAGGTTTTTTTTGTTTTGGGGGGGGGGTTCATATATGACAATTTGCATCATTACCAGAGATAAAGGAGTGAACATGTAATAAATGTTCATTAGGTGCACACACAAACCATCCCGTGAAATGTTGGTTGCTGCTAGTTCACTTGAATGTGAGTGTGAAGATCATGAACAGGAGAAGCGCGACACTATAGAAAATGGATGACTGGTTAGAGCAGGGGTGTCAAACTCGTTTTTGTCTCGGGCCGCATTGTAGTTATGATTTCCCTCACATGGCCGTTAGAACAGTGAAACCATATAAATATTTCATCACCAAATCATATTATTACCATTACACAACAAATTGAGGGATAACTGGTTTTGAAATCAGAAGACAAGGATAATAGTTTGTTCAAGTATTGTTTAAGTTACTGTAGAAGAAGGGTTTAGTAACAGAAAAATACAATATCTTAACATTATTGTTTATTATTATGACAATTTGGAATTTGGGTACAGATTGTAGCAAAAATCACGGAAATTGACGAGCATGATTTGCTTTCGCGGGCCACATAAAATAATGTGGCGGGCCGCATCTGGCCCCCTGGCCTTGAGTTTGACACCTATGGGTTAGCGTTTGCACTAGGGTCACGGGTGTGCTGGAGCCTATCCCAGCTATCTTAAGGCGAGAGGCGGGGTCCACCCTGAACTGGTCGCCAGCCAATCGCAGGGCACATATGAGCAAACAACCGTTCACGCTTACGGACAATTTAGAGTCTTCAATCAACCTACTATGCATGTTTTTGGGATGTGGGAGGAAAGCGGAGTACCCGGAGAAAACCCACGCAGGCACGGGGAGAACATGCAAACTCCACACAGGCGGGGCCGGGGATTGAACCCGGTCCTCAGAACAGTGAGGCAGATGTGCTAAGCAGTCGTCCACCGTGCCGCCCAGGAAGAATATATATTGACTTATTTTTAACATCTCTTACTTGCTTATTTGTTGTCTCTCAACACAGAGTAAAAACTGGGGCAGTCGGAGAAGGACAACCTCTGCCACAGATGAACCTTTTTTACGATGAAATTAACGATTGCATCCAAAATCTTGATGCCTTCAAGAAGTCATTTTTTCAGTCATTCTAAACCCAAATATGTCATATGTTATACAATCCTATACAAAAATAATACATCAGAAACTTCAATCAAAGTGGTTCCGCTCACTTCCTTGTGGCACGGGCAGTTAGACGTGGTCTGAGCAGGTCTAAGTTTAGATCGACTTTCTGCCACCAAATTGTCACTCCGCCAGGCGCATCTCCAAGGACACACCCTTGCTGCGCCGGAATGCCCAGCTTGGAAAATCAGTCTCCCCCACGCTGTCTACAAAAATAGTGCCCACCGAGTTAATAAGACAACTGTTATGATTATGTGTAAATGAGTGCTGGAACCGCAATATGCAGTGGTGGTATTTGTGGCTTCAGCACATGCCCATTTGATGTGTTAAAAGTTACACAACCAGGCAGTGCGAATGTAAACTGGATGATTGTTCACTGACTAAAATGTGTTTACCACTCTTCAGTGTGTGATCGAACTAACATGTATAGCTCCTAACCAGGGGCCTCACTTATCAAACAGTGTGCAGGATTCTTACTAAAAGTATATGCATGCACAAAAGCCGAAAATGTCTTAGAACAAAAAAAATAATAATTAAAGCTATCAAACAAAATCCTTAAGGAGTCACAGGCCACTTAAAAAAGTGCGCACGTGGCTCATTCTCATATCCTACCTTTTACACACCTGAACTTAGCCATATAGTCAATGCAAAGCACCACATGAATATAAACAAGCCATGCTGGTGCTAGCACTAGCTTGCTAGGATACATAGCGTTTTGTTGCCTGCTTGCGAGCCGTATCGTATTCAAAGTACGGGCACGTTCCTCAAGCAGGCCTTAAACGAACGTCCTCTCCTGTCCTGAGCACCGGTGACCACCAACACACGTTTTTCCCCATTTTGTCCTGATAATACAAAGTCGGCGCGATCCACTCTTGTTGTCGTCGCCACGATAACGAGTGTATCCAGTCGCGTTTGAGTTGACAAGATAAAGCCCAATGATCGTAAAAAAACGGGATGCGGTGGTATCGGAATACAACTCTGACAGTGACAGTCAAAAGACACGCGACAAGGCTAAAAATAAACTAGCTTTTGGATGCAAATATACTGTGCACGATGGCGACACGGAGTAAATGTCTTTCGCGGAGGAGCGGCGAATTATGACATTAAACCCGATCAGCATAAAATGCTAAATATCGGCCGATACCGATCAGCCTGATAAAATCGGTGTAAAGTCTAAAAATAATTGATCTTGCAAAAACAAAAAAGACAATTTTAAATACACACACACCCAAAAAACTTAACTGGACTGTCTGAACTTGGCTCTTTCACTCAACAATGTCCATGACTTATCATTCACAGTATGGCTCACAAAGGTGTTGCCGAAAAAAAAAGCTTGACAGCAAAGGTGTTTGCAGAACACTGGTCATTTATTGGTCCCCTTTTTTTCTCTGGGCTCTCAAAGCTTCCTCATGTTTGCTCCCATCTGTTGTTTTCTGTCAAGTAGCTTTAGGGCCAGTCCAAATTCTAGCCCTTAGTACTTCATCGTAGCTCACTGGTTGGAGGGCCAAGATGAAGGGGTGGGGTAATGCATCTAGAAGTCGTTTGACTGCAGTCATTGCCTGCAAAACCTTTGAAAAAAAAGAATAAGGGTACGAAAATTTTACCAAAACAATTTTTGTGTTTTCTTTAAAAATAAATATAAAAATAAAACCACAAAAAAAAAAAAAAATTTATTCGTAAATGTTCAGCAAATGTTTATTCTTCCTCTTTTTGGTTTCAGTTTGTTTCAGTGACCATTGTGGCTGTTTTGTTTTGGTTTTTTTTCTTAAATGGAAGGCTGGCAACAATTTTGACCAAATGTGTCTGGAAAACACCCAGCAAACAAAGACACCTGTGAAACAAACTGAATGGAGTCCACTTCAGGAGGTGGTGGAGCTCTTCATTATTGTAGACAATGTTGGCTTGGCCAACTATGTAATAGAGGCAAAAACTAAAAAAATGGTAACACGTATGTTTTATGAGTGAATGTTCAGCAAATGTTTATTCTTATTCTTTTTGGTTTCTTATGGCTTGAGGTCTGTCTGGGATCATTGTTCCCAAATATAGACACAGATGTGGATTTCATTAAATGGTCTGAGTTTCTTTCTCAAAAGTTTTGTTAGTTGCATAAATCAAAGTAATAGTCTGAGAGCAAAGTCCCCAATGATATATGTGCTAACTATTGTGTGAAGAGGCTTTCAGGCTATATTTTAGGGATTTAAATATATGCATGCCTATTTACAAAAAGATTTAACACTCTGTACAGAGAAATGTGGTGATGACTGCCGTAAATTGGTTCCCAACTTAATTAAAACTGAAATGACTGCCTTCATGGAAGTCTAAAACACTGTAGCTTACCACCAGGTTTGTTGACAGTCTGTTTGATTTATTCAGTAGTTCTGTATTTAATTCATTAATTTTCCTGTTTCTGTACTTAATTAGAACTCAGATTTTGTCCTTTCTCCTTTCTTACTCTTATCCTCCCCCCTCATTTCATTGGCCATGAATGCAATACCTTCTACTGTGTGACTTCGCCACTTCCTCCTCAGTCATATCCACAGATGCGTCCACCAATCCTCTTCTGCAGCAGCAGTCTCCACCAAAACAGCCTCCTCCCCTGCTCCCTGGCTCCTCTGTGCCCACTGGAGAACATGCTCCAGGCATTGGCCCGGTTCCTGGGGCCCCTGCTGCGTCTACCGCTGTCGCATCAGAGGAATCCCAGCCAGGTGCAAGTCGGACCATACCAACTGCATGTGTGCGACCGACTCACCCACTGAGAAGCTTCACCAATCCACTGTTGCCACCCCCAATGAGCACCATTGACCCCAAGGTGTACACCTCCATGCTGCCACAATCCAGTAAGTACAGTTTTGGGGGGGGGGTTTGTATTGTTATTATTGGGTTTTCTCCCTGCGATTGTGCCCTGCGATTGGCTGGCGACCAGTTCAGGGTGTACTCTGCCTCTTCCCCGAAGATAGCTGGGATAGGCTCCAGCACGCCCGTGACCCTAGTGAGGATACAGAAAATGGATGGATGGATATTTTCATTATTGTTTTACCTTTCACATTCACTCTATATAAAAACGACTTTGTATCGATCCGTTGTGGTAAATAAAGAAGGAGCTAAGCCGAAAGGCGAAGCGCTCGATTTACCGGTCGATCTACGTTCCTACCCTCACCTGTGGTCACGAGCTGTGGGTCGTGACCGAAAGAACAAGATTCCGGATACGAGAGGCCGAAATGAGTTTCCTCCGCAGGGTGTCCGGGCTCTCCCTTAGAGATAGGGTGAGAAGCTCGCTCATCCGGGAGGATCTCAGAGTAGAGCCGCTGCTCCTCCGCATCGAGAGGAGCCAGATGAGGTGGCTGGGGCGTCTGATTCGGATGCCTCCCGGACGCCTCCCTGGTGAGGTGTTGGATATCCATCCATCCATTTTCTGAGCCGCTTCTCCTCACGCGGGTCGCGGGCGTGCTGGAGCCTATCCCAGCTGTCATCGGGCAGGAGGCGGGGTACACCCTGAACTGGTTGCCAGCCAGCCACACATAAACAAACAACCATTCGCACTCACATTCACACCTACACAACTTTACGAGCTGCAACCGCAATTTAAATTTGTTGAAGATTTTCTTTTCTCATGTACTTGTAATACTTTGTTGAAACTACATTGGTTGACTCCCCCGCTCAGCACAGTCACTCAGGAGGGATACAGTGCATGCACGTGCACGCAAAGGTTTGCATCCAGTATGGACTAACCTTCCTTTCTCCCCAGTCTATTCTTATTGAAGGAGCATTCAATAATCAAACAGTTAACTGGAAATTTTATTAGGAGTTATCCATGAACCGCTTTCTGTTCACTACTGCTTTTTCATTTCCACCTAAATTCTCCTCTCCAATAAAATGTGTTCCTCTACTGTGGCCAGTTGATACATGCTTATAAGTAAATAAACTGACTTGTTCGCATCTTGTTCTAACTGATTTGGTGTAGTTTTCCCAAATTTCCCCAAGTCAGTCGAAATAGGCTCCTGTTCACCCGTGACCATGAACAGGATAAGCAGGAGTTGGATGATACGTTGGAAATTGCACTGTGCACTTTTGGCACGGCCCTAAAAAAAAAACAGCTACGAAGCAACCGGATAATGGAGAGATCATGTTTTTCTCACCTTTGTATGTTAATGTAGAAATGTCCAACTAAAGTAGCAGTGGTTCTGGGACCAAGCAAGGCCTCTATTTTGGAGCATATACAGAGCAGAGCAAAATTCAGATCCAGATAAATGTTCACTACTTAAAAAAAAAATTATAATCAAAAAATTTTAAATTGGGGATATTGGGCTTTCAGGTGAAATTAGATTAACATACAACTAACTATACCAAGGTGCATTGAATTTGACCTTCTCTAAACTTTTGAATTCCAAGGTGAATAATTTGGTGTTCTTCCAGATTATGATTGTTCTGCCTTTGTAAAGGTAAGCAATAATTCAAACATTGTCATTCTAGTTCGGTGAAAATTGATATTGAGCACATGGACTGATTTGTGGCATCTAACATTTCTGTTGCACTTTCACCAATCCTTTGAATTTTGAAAACGCCAACAAGTACCCCAATCGTGTGAGACTTGATTTGCAGACTAAATAGCAATGAAATAAGTACTGCTAATAATATATTCCAAATCAACAGCTGTGAACAGGACTCATTAACTCTGTCCTTCAACATTAGTCATATTTCTTTACCCTTCAACAAATTAACATATTCCTTTCCTTTTGTGTTTTTTGCTGTTATTCTTATTCTGTTATTAGCAGAAAGCAAAATAATCACTGTATTTCTACTTGTGTGATGGTATAGGTCCAGTGCATTCCTGAATTCTGTTGGTGTATATTGCCACTATGTCTGTGGGTCTGCATTTCCATTATGGTTATGTTTACATGTCCAGGTGGCCTCAGATTAACATTGATTTTCAGCTACAAGGAACCTTTCGCACAGAAAAAGCAAGCCTGCAGCAATTCTCAGCCGATCTAAGGACCCCAAGAATTGCCATCAAAGGCCTCCACCAAAACCGCCCCAAACCCTCCTCGCCGCCCTGAAATCTGCACCATCCCCCGCCCGCCCTTAGAATCCACAGAATGTCTCCTAACAAGGAAGCCTGATGCTGAATCGAGCCGTTGCATTGGTTTTTAGTCTTGTTTACGTTTATCCTGAGGTGAATTACTCCCATGGTGAAAGGAATGATTTTGTTGTTTTGTTTTTCGGTTTAAGAGGATTGTTGTGCAGAGGAGGGAGTGACAGAACCATGGATATATTTTAAGATGGACAAAATGCTACAAATTGGGTCGACTCTCTTATGATGTCGCTAGAAGTTGAAAACCCTGCTGAAACACTTTAATCTTCATAATTGAATCATAGTTGCAAGTGCTTTTCGAGAAACCCTCAACATTGTACATAAATAAACAACGGTTAAAAAAAAAACTGAATTAAATTACAGGGCAGTAGGTGATCTTGATTAGGTGGGTTTTGAGTTTAGATTTAAAAGTGGTGAAAGAGACTGAGTTGCAGTGGTCTGGTGGCAAAGAATTCCAGAGCTGGGTAGCAGAGCGGCCGAAGGCTGTAATGGAAAGTGGGGCTTACGGTGATGATATGTGCAGCAGAGTTCTGGACTAGTCCAAGCTTATGGAGGGACTTGTGAGGGAGGCCAAAGAGGACAGCGTTACGATAGTTAAGACGGGAGGCAGGCAACAAGGTGATAACCAAAGCAAAGCTAAGAAAATGTATTTATGTCCTGCATTTCATACACAAGGTAACTCAATGTGCTTTACATGATTCAAAGTATTTCAAAACAACAACAAAAACAGCTTACATAGATTTAAAACAAAGAGAGAAAAAATACAATTAAAACAGCGTAGAGTGTAAGAAAGATCATTTAAAAGTGGGAATGTTCTAAAAAAGTATGAGAAATTTTTTTTTTTTTTTTTACCTGGACTTTAAACCATTCGGACTTGGGGCTGACGTCACTTCTGTTGGGAACTTATTCCATTTGTCTGCAGCATAACACCTAAATGCTGGTTCACCATGTTTTATTTGGACGATGTGCTCCACTATTTGACCCGAGTCTGTAGATCTCGGAGCCCTACTGGGTTTATATTCCATTAGCATTTCTTCCATGCATTCACGACCTAAACCATTTAGTGATGTATAGACCAGTAGCAAAACTGTAAAATCTATTCTAAAGCTGACTGGGAGCCAGTGTATAGACTTTAGATTTGGAGTAATGTTCTAACCTCTTTATTCTGGTCAGAATCCAAGCTGCAGCATTCTGAATGAGCTGCAGCTGTTTAATGCTCTTTTGGAGGAGTCCAGTCGGAAGCCCATTACAGTAGTCAAGTCTACTTGAGATAAAAGCATGGATGAGCTTCTCCTGGTCTGCTTGGCACGTGCGAGCCTTCACTATGGATATGTTCTTCAGCTTGTAGAGGGCTGTTTTGGTCATTGATTTGATATGTTTGTTGAAAGTCAGGTTGGAATATATCAGTGCACCAAGGTTTTTGACTTGGTCTTTGCTTTTTAAAGAGAGGGACTCCAGGTATTTACTAACAGTAATCCTCGTTTCTTTACTGCCAAAAACAATTATCTCAGTTTTATTATGATTTAATTGAAGAAAGTTTTGGCTCGTCCAGTTATTGATCTGTTTTAGACAGTGTCACCACACCTAAATTGAACTGTGGTCATCTGGAGACACTGCTAGATATAACTGTGTGTCATCTGCATAGCTATGATAGTCAACATTAAGGTTCTGAAGAGTTTGACCCAAGGGGAGCAGATACAGGCTGAAAAGGAGGGTCCAAGACCTGACCCTTGAGGGACTCCATAGGTCATTGCCATTCGATGAGATTGAACAAAATACTGTAACTCCTTTCTTCCAGGTAGGACCTGAACCATTTAAGGACTATTCAATTAAGTCCTACCCACGTTTTGAAACTGTTCAGCGGTATATTATGTTCTACCGTAACAAAACCGCACTGAGATCCAACAAGACCAGAATTGTCACCTTTCGCCAGTCAGTATTCAACCTCATGTCATTTAGCACATTGATAAGCTCTGATTCTGTACTGTGTTGAGTTCGGAAACCTGACAGAAATTCGTCAAAAAGTCCATTTAAGTTCAATAAATTGCTGAGTTGACTCGACAATCTTGGCTATGAAAGGGAGATTTGAGTTCGGTCTATTGCTTGCTAACATGGAAGCGTCAAGCGTTCAATTTTTTAGAAGATGCTCAAGGGCAGCTATTTTAAGAGCTTTAGGAAACTCGCTTAACTGAAGTGAGCAATAGTCTTCAGTGGAAAAGGAGGCATCTTGTTGCTGGTGTTGTTGCTTATAGCCGGCTTATGCTAATTAGCAGGCCACATGCACGTAATAGCGAGGGGGTATCAAAAAATATTGGAATATGGCAACAACTGACGACCTAAAAAAAAAAGTACAGTCCCACAGGTTTAAAAATATCCAGGAATCACTGCTTGTAATTTCTTTGGAAGAAGAAAAACAAGCTTATCAGCAAGGAAAAAATGTAAACTGAGGCGAAGCAAGCAGAGTGAGCAAAAAAAAAGTCTGCACTGTTTGAGAGCAGGTGCAAATTAGTCTGTAGGTGGGGTGAGGGAGGGGCGGAGTCAGTTGATGTTGCGCAGGTGGAAGTGAGCTGACCGGGTTATGTTATTGATATGTGAAGGATGATAGTGTGCTGACAGGATGAGACCTGAGGGGAAGGGGAAGATAAGGAGCGATCGCTTTCCAACTCCCCTATGGCACAGCAAAACTGTTCCAGCACAAAGACATACAGATCCATCATTCTGCAAGGCCATGCAGCTGAACAGGACAGGTTTAAAAAAAAAAAAAAAAAAGAAAAAAAGAAAAACGCCCGCTTTCGTGTGATGTTATATCCAGCCAGAGAAAAAAAATTCTCTTGCTCCATGTCCTTGCCACTGGGACAGCCAGTTCGTGTTTGCACAACTTGACCAGCGGGCATGGAGGGAATTGGCATTGTTTGCAAATAAACAACAACCTTCGTGTGTGATGGAATTATTCCTCGCTCTCCTTCCACTTTGAAAATTGTCCAAAATCCAATTGGAGCCCGGCTTTTTTCCACTTTACCCGTTCTCCCTTACCAAAGTTGCCCGTTTAGAAATAGAAGACAATTCAAATCGACGAAGGTGTTGGGCCATCTTCCTCAAGCCCAAAACCCGTGACTAGCAACTCGTCTAGTTTTCATCATTGATTAACCTGCGATTGGCTGGAGATCAGTTCATGGGGTACCCCGCCTCTCGGTCAGAGTCAGCTGGGATAGGCCCCAGCATGCCCGTGACCCTCGTGAGGATAAGCGCTCCAGAAAATGGATGGATGGAGGGATGGATGGATGGATTACTCCAAAACCCATCTGCAGAGCAAAATATAATGGCGGTGCAGTTTAATGCTGGAAGCTGCAATGGGATCATCTGAATTTGTCTAGAAGACATTTCGCCTGCTGCGTGTTTAATCCCACCTCAGCAGACACAGTGTGCTGTTATGAAGTATTTTGACAAATACACAGAATACCTGTGCATTTCATTTGACATTCAGCCTGATGTTGTGACGTAAGGTCAGGAGGTTTCTATCATCATCAGTCTGGAGCAGTGTGTAAATTCTAACCACAGAGTATGGAAATCAGTCTGGTCTCGCCATCATAGACTTCTTAAATATGCATATCAAAATGTGATAGCAAATTATGCTCCTGTTTTCCTGACAGGCAATTGCCTACTTTTTGTTTTTGTTATTTTTCAACCTGCAAGAGTAATACAGATGGATGCAAAGAGCTGTTTCCATGCCTTCTCCACATATCTCATTTCCATTTCCATTGTAGTGCCCATGAATTCATAACATTGTGACTCATGACTCAAACCAGATATTGTACCACCTGACAAAGGGGTTTTATTAGAAATCCTCATGCAAAGTGATATGACATGAACATTCATACTGTTGGCAAACAATATTGTAATGATACAGATTTGTTTATGGGAAATAGGCTGTTGAATAAGTTGCTGGCAGATTGGTTAATTGACACCGGACACATCTGTGCTTTAATGAGATTTTTATGAAAAAACATATGTACATATACTATCAATACAAAACTTGTGGTGGTACATGTAATATTTGCTTGGCCTGTTAAATGCAGCTCTTGTTGAGATGATAAAATGAGAAAGCAGTTACATATCAAGTAACATTTGTACACTCTTAACTGTCATACAACTGAAAAGAAATATTTAGTAAAAAAAATAAAAAAAAATCAAGTGAGTGTGAATGTTTGGTTTGTCTATCCAGTATGTGACACTGGTTGCCGTACCTGGTGAGCAAATGATCTGGGATAGGCTGCAGCCACTCGCGACCTAATGCAACGGGGTATAGAAAGTGGGTGGACAAATCAAACAGAGACATCAGAAATATGCAGAAGCTGAGGGCAAGGAAATGCCAAACTCCTCTGTGAGTTGGTGAAGTTGACTGTTCCTCTAGAGATGCGAGGTCTCCTTGAAGATACTTTGAAATCTTTTACTGTATTTACTTCAAACCATCCTCAGGATCAATAACCCCTGCCCCTCCATCTTCACCTCATAGCGGTTTATATCTCTCAATCTTTCACCTCAGCCCAGGAAAAAAAGCAGACAGCCAGCACTGACGTGACCCCTGGCAGTCATTTCACACCTTCAGTCTGACGTGTCTGGTAAATATATCCACCTACCTCACCAGACAAGCCGCCAATCTCCCCCCGCCTCCACCTTTCACTGACAAACCCCCTGAGGCTGAGCCAGACACCATAAAACTGTCTTTGTTTTTTGGTTTTTTTCTCCTGTGGATGTGGAACCTACAGCACTATATTGCTGCAATGCATTGTGGATTATCCAGAAAGTCTTATTTCTAGAACTCAGTTCAGTGAATTTGGTCTGACGACAGTGTGCAGAAGTGTCATACAATTCATTTTTGTTCTGCTACATTTTGAGGCATTCAATCAGATTGCTCTGTCCTCTGCTGAAAGCCCATTGGTGGCATATTTTCACAAAAAATGAGGAGATATGGATATTGTATCGGTATATTTCAGTTTTTCTTTTTTTTAATAAATCTGCAAAAATTTCAACAATTCCGTTTTTTTCTGTCAATATGGGGTCCTGTGTGTACACTAATGAGGAAAAAAATGATCTTAAAGGATTTTAGCAAATGGCTGCAAAATAACAAAGAGTGAAAATTTTAAGGGGGTCTGAATACTTTTCGTCCCCACTGTATATGGAGTGATGTATTGACAAGCGAATTGATCCAAATGATTAACCTCATAGTGATGGGCACGGCAGTTCTTTTGAGTTTACTGAATTACGATGAATCAGTTCGTTAAAAAGATTCATTCAAATGATTCTTTTTCACAGAATCATTCAAGTGCTTCCTCATTCAATTCATGATTCAGCCCTGAGGTTCACGTTCACTCGACATGTTCACAGGACTATGCCTTGTTGTTGTTATGTATTGTAAACTAGTAAAGGTGGGGAGATTAAAAAAAAGGTACACCCTGAACGGGTTGACAGCCAATCGCAGGGCACATAGAAACAAACAACCATTCGCACTCACAGTCACGCCTACGGGCAATTTAGAGTCTCCAATGAATGCCTGTTTTTGGGATGTGGGAGGAAAGCGGAGTGCCCGGAGAAAAGCCACACAGGAACGGGGAGAACATGCAAACTCCACACGGGCGGGGCCGGGGATTGAACCCGGGTCCTCAAAACTGTGAGGCTGACGCTCTAACCAGTCGGCCACCGTGCCGCCTGTGTACATCTAGATATTTATTATTCATTTACATTTGCGCCTGAGTCGCTCATGGCAGGAGAGTTCACTGCATACACGGCGGTGGTCCGGTGCTCGTGCCCCTCTCTTTGGGACCGGTCAGGGCCCTCGTTGGGTCCTGGGAGGTCGGTGGCGTCCCCCTCGTTGGGTCCCCAGCTGGTTGGGTACGCTGACTCGGGCAGCACCACTTGACTAACATGCATGTGATATGATCTTCAGTCACTAATAAGTTCGATAGACACGCTATAGGCTGTAATTACTTGTGTTGGGATCACGAGCAACAACACAAGTTATACTAACATATCAACTCATCGGTTCTTACAGGTACTAAGACACGAAAATAAATCCCACCGGAGCACTCGTCAATAGCACTGCCTTGCTCATTTTCCTGCCCTTTTCTGTCCTCTGCTGTCTCGTTCTCTTGGTTAGTTATTGCATGTCCTTGCCATGAACGGAACAGCCCCACCCCCAATCTACAAATGACTGTTGTAATTTGACTTGTGTTCAAATATGTAGACTGGCTCACTATTGTTCTGCTGTGGTTCTCACCCCTAGTCCCCTTGTCCACTCTATCACTCTGCCTGTCCCCTAAAGCCCTTTTTTGTCCGACTGCCTTTTCAATAAACATCAGAATAATAGAAAAATAATAATAGTAATAATAAGCAGAGGGAGCATTTCAAACTCCCGTGTTGCACACCAAAATTGTTCTAGCGCAAAGGCATACCGGTCCACCATTGTGCAAGGCCATGCAGCTAAACAGAACAGGTTTAAAAAATAAAAAAATAAAAAGCTATCCACGTGAGGATGTCAGGACGAGCGGTTAAAATTACTCATGAGTATGTTCAATGCGGAGCTCCCGGCCGACTCGCTCACGGCGGCGGCCAAGCTTAAAGGACGAATTGTTTCATAAACTGATTGAGTTCAGTATGTTCACTAGAAAGATTCGTTCTTTTGAACACTGAAGGGAAATGTACTTTGCCATCTGCGTTATATACAACACTGTGGTTAATGCATTACACCAAGAACCTGACAACTCAAAAGCAAGCAGGCAAGGTAAGTGATAGGATAAGGCAATGGTGTCAGCTTTTGAGCTGAATCTGGGGGGCATGGTCACTTGCTTCAGGGCACCTCAACAGTTGTAGCAGCAGACTAGCATCCTTCTAACAACAACAGCTATTATACCTTCGGGTATATGTATTTTGGATGTATTTTCTGACACTCAAAATCAAGTCCTTATAGATAGAGCTACTGGGTTCGGCAATGTACGGTTCGGACCAAGTACACCCTGAACAGGATTGGAGTCCATGTTTTTAGAATGTGGGTGAAACCAGAAGAAAAACCCACACAAGCACGTAGAGAACATGCAAACCACCACACAGGAAAGTCTGGGTTGAGATTCAAACACAGAACCTCTTGACATACTAACCACATGACTCACCAATCTAAAATGTATCCATGGAACTGGATCAAATCAATATTCATTACTTTTGTGGCAATAAATCAATACCTGTCATTTGCTATTTAGCCTGGCATGTACAGTAGTTGATGTGAATAGAAGGACTATTCCCTCATTCATCCTTAACTCGCTGCGCTCACAAGGATACGAACAATCTTGGCATGAGATCAGTCACAGAGATGTATTCGTCCTTTGATGGACTCTGCACTTTTGTTTTTAAACAAGTAGAGAGCTGTGCTGTAAACTTTGAGAGAGAACTTGGCTATTAGCTCGAGGCCATGAAGCACAACACACTTATGCATTAAACAACATATTCTAATGTGAGTTATAAATGTAATTGAATTTAAAGTGAAGATCTTCTGTTCTCTCTGCAGGGCATATTCCACAAAATCCACCTCCCTTCTTGGCATAACATGACACTAACAAACCTTGGAACAAACCATTAGTTGTCTTTTCTACTCAATGGTTCTCAAGTTTGCATGTTCTCCATGTGCCTGCGTGGGTTCTTGCTACCACTAGCTTGCTAGGCTGCGTAACGTTTTATTGCCTGCTTGCGAGCCGTATCGTATTAAAAGGATGTGAACATTCCTCAAGCAAGCCTTAAACAAACGTCCTCTCCTGTCCTGAGCACCGGTGACCACCAACACGCGTTTTCCCCATTTTGTCCTTATAATACAAAGTCGGCGCAATCCACTCTTGTTGTCATCGCCTCGGTAATGAGTGTATCCATTCGCATTTGAGTTGACAAGGTAAAGCCCAATGATCGTAAAAAACGGGATGCGGTGGTATCGGAATACAAGATTTGATTGCTGTAGTCCGACAGTGGAATCTTGAAATAGCAAATTTGTCTTGTACGACCCCAATTCCAATGAAGTTGGGACATTGTGTTAAACATAAATAAAAACAGAATACAATGATTTGAAAATCATGTTCAACCTATATTTAATTGAATACATTACAAAGACAAGATATTTCATGTTCAAACTGATGAACTTCATTGATTTTTAGCAAATAATCATTAACTCTAAGTTAATGATTTGATGGCTGCAACACGTTCCAAAAAAGCTGGGACAGGTGGCAAAAGAGACTGCGAAAGTTGAGGAATGCTCATCAAACACGTGTTTGGAACATCCCACAGGTGAACAGGCTGTCATCTACGGTCCATAATAGCATCACAAGGTTCAGAGAATCTGGAGAAATCGCTGCATGTAAGCGGCAAGGCCGAAAACCAACATTGAATGCCCGTGACCTTCGATCCCTCAGGCGGCGCTGCATCAAAAACCGACATCAATGTGTAAAGGATATCACCACATGGGCTCAGGAACACTTCAGAAAACCAATGTCGGCTTCTCTGGGCCCGAGCTCATCTATGATGGACTGATGCAAAGTGGAAAAGTGTTCTGTGGTCCGACGAGTCCACATTTCAAATTGTTTTTGACATTGTGGACGTCGTGTCCTCCGGGCCAAAGAGGAAAAGAACCATCCGCAAAGTTCAAAAGCCAGCATCTGTGATGGTACGGGGCTGTGTTAGTGCCAATGGCATGGGTAACTTACACATCTGTCAAGGCACCATTAATGCTGAAAGGTACGTACAGGTTTTGGAGAAACATATGCTGCCCGGTAAAATCGGTGTAAAGTCTAGAGTAAAGCGGAGTACCCGGAGAAAACCCACGCAGGCCCGGGCAGAACATGCAAACTCCACACAGGCAAGGCCGGATTTGAACCCGGGTCCTCAGAACTGTGAGGCAGATGTGTTAACCTGTCGGCCACCATGCCACCACAAGCAGTTATTTATTATGTATTTATATTGTTACAGTATGCTTGCCTGGTTGAAATTGCACACTGTGCTATGAATAAAGCCAAACAATGAATCCAAGTTTCTGTGAATCAACAATATACTTTAGTATGATAGTTCTTACCAAATTTCATCCAGGCCTCTGTTTCATCATCGCAAATGATTTACAATGTTATTTTCAAACTTAACCTGAAGTTCTTCTTTGATTGGAACGGACTGTGTGACAAGTGTGAATGCTAACCCAAATCCAATGCATGCAAAACAAACAGACCGTTTGAAAAGGCAGTCTTGGTGCCCTAGCAAGTTAACTCTAATGCGGTTTGGTTCACTTCATCTCAAGCGTGAACGCTACACGGGCGAATGACACGGTCGTGTGAAAATGATCGCACAAAGCTTAGGGAAATCATGAGTAATAAGTTCATCAGAACGGCAGCATCTCTCCATCTGTGTATTTGGGCCAATGGGGGAACTCACAACACATTCTAAGAAATACATTGCTAAAGCTCTTTGTGACATCTCAGCTGGCAAAAACACAACCATCTAAAATGGCGAGCAATTGCAATCCAACCATTGTTTTGGAGATGTGAATTTGACCACACGTTGCATCACAAATGCTGTCCTGTCAGGCTGGAACTTTGTGCTTTTTACTCGACAACGGTTGGTCTAACAATAAAAATGCCAGTGTTGAACACTCACTGAAAAAGTAACATGGAAAACAGAAGTGTGTCATTCAAAATGCACGAAGTACACAGTACTGCACTCTCCATCATAGAGGCCAAAGCACTTTTCTGGTCCCCTTTCAAAATCGCATGAAATATAAGACATCGCCAGTGCTGTTGGTCCATTCATTCATTTATTTGCTCTACCGCTTCACAAAGTAAAGTCAGCTGACTACTGGTGAAAGACTGACTACACCCTGGACTGGTCGCCAGTCAGCCGCAGGGCACATATGGAGACAGACAACTGTTGACTATCACATTCACGCCATCACTGACTAGGAATTCAACCTGCACTTCTAGCACCAAAGTCAGGTGAATGTACCACTACGCAATCAGTGATGCTGTTGTTTCCAAGCGGTCTTCATGAAATTGTACTCTCGATAAATATAATTATGCCCTGCAGATTTATGTGTTCAGTTGATCACTACTTGGACTTAAGGGTCCAATGCTTATCAGTCCGCATGTTTAACAGTAATTACTGTTAGCTGATGAAATAAAGTGGGGAACTTGTATTTAGAATGGGGAATCGGTGTTGTTATTGAGAAGCAGCCCGATAAGTGCTTCTTTTGCTGCTGTGATAAATAGCCTTTATTTCCTGGACAACTTCAGGTGGGTTCAGGTTCATGAATTTGGTTGACAGTAGGAGTTTAAATTCAGTTCAGCCATCAGGGGGCTGCGCAGGTTATCAGAAAAAGAAGAAAGAAATCACAACCGTTTGGGGTTTTTGTTTGATGTTTTTGATTTGCATTGTTTATTTTGTCAGACTCCCCTTCTTGCTCTCTGAATATCTAAATTTGACACAAGCAGGATTTGTTGCAGGCTTCAGAATGTCGTCTCGATTGATTTTTAGGAAGCTGTAGTTAGCAGTGGTGATGCACCTGCTCGGACAAGTTCTGAAATTGTGTTCTGGAAAAAGGAGGAATGATTGTGGCATTGCATGGTAACAGCTGAGTAAGCTGGTAGATAGGTGGATGGATGTTAGGGGCGGGAGAAATAATCGCTATATAGTGGATTCCCGCTATTCGCGGGGGATAGGAATGGAGCCTGACCGCAAATAGCTCATTTCCACCATTCATTGACACTCACCTAAAAGTGATGATAATGGGCTCTCTCCCGTGTTGCCGAACTATGGCTTGGTCTTTTCGGATTTTGAAAATGTATCCGCCATGTTAACAGCACTTGCCCAAACTAATTATTGCTGATGTATGTTGTAAATCCTCCTCCAAAGCACTGAGCAGCAATTTAGAGAAGGGCTTTAAGATGTAGGCTCTTTCTTACACCATCCACGCACATGAAGGAATAAGCCAATATTCTCTTAACTTTGTGGTTATCAATATGCTCGTAAACAATCTCGGTCAGTGATAGAATATGCATGTGGTATTGTATAAATGTTAGTAAGAACATTTCAAGTTTTTAAAGCAAGGGGTTCGGGGGGGGGGGCGTGTGGGGCGGTGGGTAAGGTGGGGTGGTTGGCCGGGGGGGGTGGTATTGGGTCCCTGCGGCCCCCACTGGGTGGCCGGTTGTCGGGGCGCCTCGGTGTGGCCACAGCAATTACAGGACACTTGTATCAGTCTTTGTGCATGTAAATTCACTTGCATGTATCCGCAGGCACACACCCCTAGGACAAATACTGCAACAAATAACTCATGAATATGCAAATCGCTTGTGTGTCCCCTCACTTATACTCTTGTAGACTTTTATAATTTACATAATGAATGGCACCACACTTCAGTTGTTTAGCCGGGTTCACGACCCTTGTCCTGCATGCTTCTTCTCTTGTCCTTGTCCTGTTCTATCTTGTCCTGTCCTTCCCTCACAGGGTGTAGGACTACAGCCCCATGCAACACTCATATTTAATGTTTCATTGTTGTAGATAATGTAATGATTTACTACTCTTATCCTATTTACAATTAGTGCTTTGTGTTTTGTCCCTGTTTCCCTCTCCCTACTAGAAACTTTGTTCTGTTCGACTTATCAAGTCTGATTCTCAACAACAAACAATTATAAAACCACAGCGGAAGCTTAAAAACTCCACTGTGACACGGTAAAACGGTTCCGGCATAAAAGGGATACAGATTTAAGTTTACAATTCAGTCCGGTCAAACCAACATTACTTGAGACAGAAACAATGGGTGCAAACTTACTGTAATTAAATAGCTTTATTGTAATTAAATTACTTCATAACAAATACTGTAATGCAAACAGTCACACTAGTGCAGTAATTGAAATGAATTTGTTTTGCCTGGTGGCCATTGTTTACATTCTATTTAGTACATGTACTGTACTAACTAGCTGCTATTTATTTTATGTATTTGTTCGAAAAATAAATATTGCCTAAATGGCTTATTTTCACTTGACCTGAATGGCAGATTCAGAAGGCAGTAATGTTGCCCCTCAAACATTCAGAAATGTGCAAATTAGGGCAGTATTTGTAACACTGCCTCAGAACATTCAGACAAAACTCCATGAAATGAACAGTCAGACTGCCGCAAATAAAGAGCAGTAACGCTACACCAGAATAATGAATAGCTCTAAAATAAACAACCACACCCAGGTCAAGTGAAAATAAGCCATTTAGGCAATATTTATTTTTCGAACAAATACATAAAATAAATAGCAGCTAGTTAGTACAGTACATGTACTAAATAGAATGTAAACAATGGCCACCAGGCAAAACAAATTCATTTCAATTAGGAAAGGGGTTTAAACTTGCAACAATACTATGCCGAGTTTAAGATCAATGGCAGATTCTTTCTAACAACGATGAGCATCTGAACTTTGCTGGCCGAAAGCCCGCTTCTTCGTTCATCCAGGATGTCGGAGGCGGTGCTGAGTAGACGCTCACTGTCCACACTTGCACATGGTGCAGACTGGTAAGCTCTTGCAGCAGGGGCAAGGGCAGAAAAGCGATCCTGATCGGATCTCCGGTAAGCCAGTGAGTCGGCATCCCGACGGATGACTGGCTCTGACTGGTAGATTTTTACCTGACACTGCTGGGGTCACCTGCTCTGGCCTTTGTTCTTGTATGATCTCACCCAGCATCGATGACAAGAAACCAGCCTGTGGCAGCTTCTCAGCTGTTGTTGGCTACAGGTCCTTGTGCTACATCAGGGGCTAATTGTACACACGGCAGATCTAAAAGCAGCCTCCGTGTGTGTGCCTTGAGCTCTGCAGAATAGCATGGATCCTGTACCGATTTAAAAAAACCAAAGAAAAAATCACATTAATTCAATTGAAAATGTGTTCTTTTAAAATTACTTAGTAGACTAACCTAATGGTCCATTTGATTTCATGCGTACACTAAAACCGAGTAAAACCGACAGTATTTTACTGTGTAAAAGGAAACAAATATATAAGGTTGGTCAAATACTTTTTATGAACAGAACATACATTCGCTATTCAAATCAGGGTATTAGGCGCATCTGAATTATAATTGTTTTATTAACATACGTTCACTGTACGATGGAGATTATTTTAAGCTAAATGTTTTTGGGTCTAATAGAGTAGCCGAACTGTAGAGGGGATCATCTTCAATCCCACCGAATGTTTGGGTTACAGCTCGAAGCAGTTCTGCTATTGTGGTCCTCACACCATGATCTGATGGGGCATTTCTGCTCAGGAACCGTTTTAAGGCCATCACGGATGGGATCACATCGGAGGCAGATGCGGTGGATGAGCTTATTGCCCTCGAGAGCTCCTCAAATGGTTCCAGAATTTTTAAGATGTCTTCTATCAGACCCCACTGGTTGGAATTGAAGGAAGCAGGAATGTCATGCTCAGCTCCAAAAGCAGCCAATGCGCGTCTTTGCTCCAGCAGGCTTTTGAGCATGTCGTAGCTGCTGTGCCAGCGGGCGGTCACTTCTTGCTCGAACATTTTGACGCCCAGTACGAAATGCACAGTACGCTTGAGGAGAGTGTTTGAAGTGGCCGACAATGCGTCTGTCGGTAGCGAGAATGTCCGTTAATCATTCGTTGCGCCAGTAATGCGTCACGGACAGCTAGCTGAAGCGTGTGGGCCATGCATGGCAAAGTCGGTAACCCTTCTCGCATGGCTTTTGCCATGTTTGTAGCGTTGTCCCGAAGTACGACATGAACAGATTCTCTCTCGGAATCTGCCACGTTTGGAGCATGTTGTCGTATTTCCTCACTAACGCTGCAGCGGTGTGGGAGCCGCGGGATTCCTGAGCATGTAGGACCGCTGTTCGGAGTTTGAATTTGGCATCCACCCACCCCGCCGTCAAACTCAGAAGTGACATGGGGCTAACGTCCGATGAGCAAATGTCTGTGGTGAAGCTAAGCGAAGGACTGTCTTCTTTCAGGAGGCCGGCTACATACGCGTGCACCTCCCGGTGTAGCTCTTTTCGACCGGTCTCGCCACAGTACGTGTGCCCCGAGAGGACGTAGCGTGGATCAAATTGTGCTAGCAACCTTTGAAATGCGGTGTTCTCCACAGCATTAAAAGGGAGGTCAGCCAGCACAATTAACTCCATCACATCACAACCTTTTTACTGTCCGGCTATACGGATGCGTGTTGTCCAGCGTTGTTTGCGTTAGCATCCGTTTGGCTGTTAGCTTCTTTTCCATCCCACGTTGCTTGATCCGCTCGTACTCCTCCTTGTGTACGTTATTTAAGTGCCTGATCAAATGTGTTGTGTTGAAACATTTAGTTTCTGTTTTGCACAGATTGCAAATGGATTTCTTGTTGTCTGTATGAGACACCTCGAAAAACTCCCACGTTTTTTCACCGACAAGATTGAAGATAAAAAAACTTATTGCCTGTCAGATAGTTGCAGTACGGCGTCACAAAAATGCAACAAGGCTACAAATAAAGTACCTTTTGGACGGCGACGCAGAGGAAGTGTCGGCATAAATTCGGCCGACACACAGGCAGACGTTTGGTAAAGCAGTTTTGTTGAGTGTGCGAGTAATTAGTTTCTGCTTGGCATGTTTACAGCCGTTCATTGTCGCATTTCGAGAGATGCCATAAGACAATGCATATGCATCATACATTGTTTAAACAGTATTTTGCCATGAAAATGAAACCATTTTGAGACTTTTGACTAAAACAGTCAATGAGCAATAGGGATGTGCCACAATTACTTCGGTATCATCTCCCATTTATTTTTCATAAAAGATAATATAACTAACTGTGTCTGTCATTTATTTAATCATGGAACCATGGGTTATTACAAATAATGCTACAATAGTCTCATGGTAGAATTAAAAAAAGATATATTTCTATTCAAGATACATTTATTCAAATGATTATGATTCTTTTTTCACTCTCCTGCTGATGTTAGGGAACACAGAGAAGTTGGATGTCCATCATCAAGTTATGCTTTGTTAGATTGCCAATCTATTTGTTATTTCTGTTGTTGGATTTGTATTTTTTTGTATTTTTTTTTTTTCCCTGTGTCGCATCAATTTTCCTTCACGGATGAATCGGTCGATGGTTAGTCGGTCACACAAATTACTGCAGAGCTCGAACTTCCGTTTCTTGTTTGATGGTCCACTTAGTCGCGTATGAACCTGTCATTTAGATCAATCAATATCAGTTATGTGGAATCAAATCAAACCGACCCTGCTGATAACGTTCAGGGACACGAGCGTTCAACAGCAGAGAGGAGATTGTACCCGAAATAACGAGTGGCACGAAGTTGCTGAGCAGCGCAATGATATAGTGCTTAGCTTGTCTTACTCAAAGCGAAAAGATTCCCACAACACTACCGAGAAAATGGAATTCAATTAGTGACGTTATTTCTTGCACTACCTGAGCACCTTACGCACAGTCCAGACTGAAGGCACAGGACAAATAACTCACCAGATATCAGCCAAAAGGGCGAGAAAGAGCGATGTGTGTATGTGGCCACCACCGACAACCTTCATAGGGGTTGCATCTGTCACATTTATGAGAAAATAGTTATTGTTTCTTAACTGGAATAGGGCAGGAGAATGATTTCATTACACTATGGTAATTATTGTGTTGTTCCTTTTATTTGTTTGAGTAGCGTCCTAATTTGACTCATCAGTCTGTTTCTAAACTCAAGAGGGATATTTTTGTTCCCACATTGCATTTAATACTCGTCTCTGGAACGTGCTCAAGCAACTTTCTTTTTTGTTGTTTTAGTCAACAGAAAAAAATGCACACCTAAACATCCCAAAAGTCAACAATTACATAGTTTGTGTGTTGGCTGGGTGGTGTTTTGAAATCCCATATCTTCTCTTTTTACACAGCCGCGAGTCTCCCAAAGCCTCAGGTGAAGACGGCTTCTCTGGGTCAGGCTGGTAAGGCTCGATCCCCTCTGCTTCCCGTCTCAGTTCCGACAGCGCCCGACATACCGGAGGAAGGAGGAACAAAACCCACAGAGGATTCTGCTGCCAACGTAAGTCAAGACCAAAGCGATGCTGTAAATGCTGACGATTGGCCCTGAGTGCGGAGAGGAATTCTCGCTTGATATTGGCAAAAGGGAGGTAGTGAGGGGGAAGGAGAAAAGTAGAAGGCTCGATGAACATGAATTGAGGAATACAAAGGATTGGAACTCAAGTGGAGAACCCTTGAGAAGAGCCAAAAAAAGAGGAAGGGACTGAGGGGACCGAGGGAGAGAAATTCAATAAGAGTGGCTGACAAGCAAGGGTAGCGAGGCTTTTTCTGCTATCTGAAGAACTGACCTACATTTAGAGGCTAAATTCGTAGATTTGTTGTCTCGTTTTTTTATTCTGAACAGCCTAATCTCTTCGTTTGACCTGTATAGCGTTTTCTTTGGCTGCACTGCTTCCAGTACGTGTGGATTTTTTTTGTCCAGTTTATGCTCCCACGTCAGTGTAATCTGCCCAGGGCATTCGGAATGAGCGGTGTCGGGGTCAAATTCATCCTCGCAGTTGCAGACCGCTGGCTGCTTTACCAGAACATCAGGATTTTTCCACCCTCTAATTGGTTGGTCAGAGCAAACCACGTCTGTAGCTATCTGCTCGCATGAATACATTTAATATGAATTTAATATATAATTCATATGATAATCAGCATCTAGTGAGTATGAAGTATTTACGCTCTATAGAAGTATATCATTATTATTATTAGATAAATAGTCATTCTGAACTGCTCCAGATTATTTATGTAACACAGTTTCATACTGTTATAGTGCATTTTAATATTGACGGTATTACGATGTCAATTAACTCGGGAGGGTCCTCACTGAAGCACAGCCCGCCACTGTTCAGTAGGAATGTACATCGTGCACGGGGGGGGGGGGGGGGGGAAATGGAGCAGTGGGTTGAGTATGAAGATATTTCGGTGAGGAAAAAGATAAAGAGAAGGAAAGGAGGGAGAGAAGAGGTTAAGTAAAGAGAAAATGACAAGATGAAGGAAAGGGGCGCTGGATGTCGAAACTTGTTAAATATTCATATCTACTCGATGACAATAGAATAAGACCGGTGGTTGCCATGACGACAAAGATGAGAGGACAGAAACTGATAAAAAAAAAAAAAGGGAAGAGTGGAAAGTATAGAAACAAAGAGAGTGGGAGGTGGAAGACAGGATGGAGGGAAAGAAGACAGGATGAATGTGTAGCCATGACAACAGGAGTGGAGGGACTCTGAGAGGGACAGATAAGAGTGAGGAAGAGGAGGAAAAGGTGAAGAAAGTGGAAGTGAGAAGCAGTCGAAGTCGAAACAGGAAATGCGTTGCGCGTTTAGGGGAGACAGAGGCAGTGTTAAAGGTCAGCAGGTCCTTTCCCACATCTGTGCAATTGATCTCGTCTTTTCCCGTCAAAGCCAGCTCTGCGCCGACTGCGACACACGCAGAGCGGAGTCATAATGCACATTGGCACTTTCATCATGCGCTTACTCTTTTGTAACGCTGCAAATTATGGAATGGGAATTTCAGGATATAATTGGGTCCCACCCATTAATACTAGCCATCAATTTGGTTTACGGATGTGTCATGAGGAGGAAGAGAGAAATCTCGTAACAGGATGTAAACAACCTCTGAGATATATCCATGTACATCTATTTCATCGTGATTTACGTGACACTGTCAGATGCAATGTGAACGTTGACATGCATAAAGCCCCAGAGAGAGTGTCTTTAGAAGAGAATGTTAATAAACAAAACAAAAATCCTGAAAGATAGAACAACGACAAAAATGTGACCATTTGGTTTACACCTTAGACCTAGATTTGAAATTGCTGTACTGCTGGGTTACGGAGCGTGAATCCAGGTCAGCAGGCAATTAGAGCTATCAGAGACAATACGAAGGGGCGTTTTGTCCAATCGATGACGAGTTATGGGTCAACAACAGAGATCAAAAGGTAACTGGATTTTGATAGCTTTGTTATAGCAGCTATTATAAGCATCAAAAGTGGACATTGTATAACAGCGGCGGGAGACGACATGAGCTCTCAGTCTGAAAATGGAGGGTCAAATTCACATATGGTGTGTATTGAATCTCCTGCAAGTAAAATGAAAAGAAATACTGGACTTACATAATCCATCATTTGGACAGGCAAATAATGTAATAAAACAACAATTTAAGGATGTCTTCATATTTTCGTTAAAAATACCTCAAGGAGTAAATATGTCGAGCAAACTTAACAGGGTGGCGCTGTTTCATGCAAGTGTGCAACTGCCATGCCTGCTCCACATACTGCTGGGCCAACGGTGAGGACAGATTTTGTTACCATGGCGACTTGGTCGGCGGCAGGGACACTTGCACGCTGAGCCCTGAGTTGGGAAAAGTGATGGCAAACTGCGAAGCGCACACGAGCTCCCACAAAGAGAGCGTGGATTTGAATCGATTCGTGCGCAGGAAGTCGCTGATGGTGTCGTGATTCGCTCTCACTCCCGTGCGGGCACCGTGCGTTGACTTCCCACCCAGTGACGGTGAGAATGTGAGTGTAAATGCTTGTCCTTCTCTATGTGTGCCCTGTGATTGACTGGCAACCAGTCCAGGGTGTCTTCTGCCTTTCGCCGAAAGTCAGCTGGGGTGGTCTCCAGCTCATCCTGATAATAATTTGCCATACTGTTATGCAACACTGATTTTCAGAGGGAAAAAAAACACAAAATGAAATGACATATATCGTACGGTATAGCCGGCAATGTAATGACTTGCAAACAGTCACTGTCCAAAAGTCATTTCATCACAGAAAAGTCTTTTCAACTGTCTGGATCATTTCTGGGTCAATTGGTGTTGGCCTCTCCCATACCAAGTTTCTGGGTCTCCGGCCCCAAATTTTCAACGCAGTGCGACACATACGGGATGGGAACACACACTATGTACAACTTCAAACAAACAGAACATTGGTTTTTATGTGGTTGCTGGCTTGCCAAAATGATCGGCATGAAAGAAAAACATTTTCTAACTCGTTAATGTTTGTTCGCATCTTCCATCACTTCAATCTTAATTTTGCGCTTGCAGTGCCGTCCCAAATGTTCCATGATGAAAACTATAAATCCTCTTTAAAATACAGCAGTCTCCCACTTTTACACCTGTTGCCAATAGCATGCACAATATAGCACGTGCAATTTAGCGCCTGCTTTTTGGAGTCTAAAATAATGCAATCTTAGCTTTTTAAGATGCTGCTGTGTTTTTTTTTTGTTTTAGTATTTTAATGGATATTTATTGAAAATCAAAGTCGATCAGTTGATCTGTCGAAACACATAATAATCACTGCTACAGCGAAACCTCGGAATTCGAACATAATTCGTTCTTGTGAAGTGTTCGAAGTCCAATTTGTTCGACCTCCGGAACATTTTTTGCCATAGGAAATAATGTAAACGAGTTCATTCCGTTCCCAACCTCCGAATACAGTAAATTCCTATTTTAATTCCTACTTCAAACTTGACGATTATCTCCTTCCTTAAATCCACTGTGGTTCGCACCACTTGCCTTTTTTCTTTTCTGCTTGTAGCACTGCTGTCTTTCTTTGGGCCCATGGCGATCCGATCCCCGGCTACAGAAGCTGGCTCTAGGGACGTGGAATGTCACCTCTCTGGCATGGAAGGAGCCCGAGCTGGTGTGTGAGGTTGAGAAGTTCCGAATAGATATAGTCGGACTCGCCTCCACGCACAGCTTGGGCTCTGGTGCCAGTCCTCTTGAGAGGGGTTGGACTCTCTTCCACTCTGGAGTTGCCCACGGTGAGAGGCGTCGAGCAGGTGTGGGTATACTTATTGCTCCCCGGCTCGGCGCACGTACGTTGGGGTTCACCCCGGTGGACGAGAGGGTAGCCTCCCTCCGCCTTCGGGTGGGGCGACGGGTCCTGACTGTCATTTGTGCCTATGCACCAAACAGCAGGTCAGAGTACCCAGCCTTTTTGGAGTCCTTGGAGGGGGTGCCGGAGAGCACTCACGCTGGGGACTACATCGTTCTGCTGGGGGACTTCAATGCTCACGTGGGCAATGACAGTGTGACCTGGAAGGGCATGATTGGGAGGAATGTGGCAGCAATCCCCGAACCCGTTGGTGGACACCAACGGTGAGGGATGCCGTCAAGCTGAAGGAGGAGTCCTATCGGGCCTTTTTGGCCTGTGGGACTACTGAGGCAGCTGATGGGTACCGGCTGGCCAAGCGGAATGCAGCTTTGGTGGTCGCTGAAGCAAAAACTCGGGCATGGGAGGAGTTCGGTGAGGCCATAGAGAAAGACTTCCGGATGCTGCTGACCTCGACTCGGGACGTTGTGAGCCGGTGGGGAGAATACTTCGAAGACCTCCTCAATTCCACCGACACATGTTCCCATGAGAGAGCAGAGTCTGGGTTCTCTGAGGCGGGCTCTCCTATCTCTGGGGTTGAGGTCACCGAGTTGGTTAAAAAGCTCCTCGGTGGCAAGGCCCCGGGGGTGGATGAGATTTGCCCGGAGTTCCTCAAGGCTCTGGATGTTGTAGGCCTGTCCTTGTTAACACGCCTCTGCAACATCGCGTGGACATCGGGGACGGTGTCTCTGGGTTGGCAGACTGTGTGTATGAATGGAAGTGGTGGTAACCTTTCCTGAGGCAGAGACCGTTTGAAAGCTGATCCAACATGAATCTATTGCCTAGATTGACTACAGACTACAGGATTTGAGCCCCGATACTGGCCCGATTAGCTATCACGGGCGATTTCTGGCACAACGGGTCCGACATATATTGTCGGGAACGACAAAACTTCTTGTAGTGTAACATAATCTACGACCAAGGATTTGGCCCTATGACACCAAAAGGAAAAGTTTAAAAAAAGTTTGATTTTTTGGGATATCTTTCTTGTAGTGTGACATACAGTATCAATGACAACGCCCCGACAGCGCACTTTGACATCAACCAATAGGGTTGCGGATTGTGACCGGCGCTTGCTTGCATCCCGTGCTTGCCAATGTCAGCATACTTGGTCACCGTTGTCAACATTTATTCACACGCACTAATCAAAGGTTACCGAAGCTTTAGAGCATAATTAAACAAAACCTCGGCATGCAACATACAAACGTTAGTGCATTCACTTCCTTTGATTTGAAATGTATTTATAGATGACCAAACTCCAACATTTCTCAACAAGACAAAAAAAAACAGGGCATACGAGAAGCAAACTCACACGAGGCCAGTTACTGTGCTTTGGCCCACACTCACACTGCCATGCACTCATTTGAGCTTCACCACATTTACTCTCATTGTAAAAGAATGCATGATTGCAGCTTTCCTGCATTGGTGGATTATTTTCAGTTGTTCTGCTTTTTCCAATTGGACGAGAAAGTAGTTCTCATTAATAACTGCCGGGAAGAATCATTGCACTGATAAAATCCAAGGTTGGGTGCCCATGTATACGCTTGTGCAAGACCAAGTGTATCAACTTTAAGCCCAGATCTTCCAACTGTGTTCCTAATAACAGATGTGTATCATTCGTCAATGTAGCGTATGATTGCTCACAGTCAAAAAAATCTAGACTTTATGTGTCAAGTATGCCCAAGTACAGCACTGATTGCGGCAGGGGTATCAAACTCATTTTTGTTACGGGCCACATTGTAGTTACGGTTTCCCTCAGAGGGCTGTTATGACTGTGGAACCATCCATCCATCCATCCATCCATCCATTTTCTGAGCCGCTTCTCCTCACTCGGGTCGCGGGTGTGCTGGAGCCTATCCCAGCTGTCATCGGGCAGGAGGCGGGGTACACCCCGAACTGGTTGCCAGCCAATCGCAGGGCACATACAAACAAACAACCATTTGCACTCATAGTCACACCTACGGGCAATTTAGAGTCTCCAATGAATGCATGTTTTTGGGATGTGGGAGGAAACCGGAGTGCCCGGAGAAAAGCCACGCAGGCACGGGGAGAACATGCAAACTCCACACAGGCGGGGCCGGGGATTGAACCCGGGTCCTCAGAACTCAGCACAACAAATTGATGGGTAACTAGTTTTGAAATCAGAAGTCAAGGATAGTCATTTGTTCAACTAAACTAAGTAAAAATAATTTTCAAAAACTAAACATATTACAACATTCACAATGTTCTTCCTTTCAATGTCATATTTTAATACGGAGAAATCTGAAGTGATGTGGAGGCTTTTGACATTGTACCTACACGAATGTTTCTTCTCGGGACATTGTTTCAAGATCAGTGCTGTATAATGAAGGACCTGTTCACTGAGCATTTAACTGCGAGTTCAGTATAATGTGATTTGAAGGGCTTTTGCACTTTCAACATGTCTTTCATTAATTCTGTGAAACATTGGTTAGGCAATATCAGATAAGACAACTGATCATTCCTTTCTTTCCTGGAAGGACAGATTCAGCACGACGACTACACTCTTACAATGCTGTGTTAAGAGATTAGCACTTGCCTGTCACACAATTATATATACACACACATACACACACACACTGATGGGGGGGGTTTTAAACCAGCCCACTCAGAGTTGACAATTTCTATACCCTAATCTGACACTTTATTACCAAGAGACCATAGAACATTGAGAGGTTTGAAGAGGAAGTTGCCACACAGTGTGTTGTATCCTCCTGTGGTTTTGCAGACATTGATATGATTGCTATTGTGTCGATGATTTAACACATCCACTGGTATTTCGGAATGTTTTTTGTAAATCCTTCTTTCAAAGCCCCATTGGTTTATTTAAGCCTTTGTGGTTATTGAACATCCATCATTGTCAGCATGAAGTCACCTTTCATTTAATTTATTTATAAGGGCAGCGTAAAGTACAACACTGCCCCACGAGGCAACAAAAACACAACTTTGACAAAAATTGATAGAGACGGAATAACCATTGTGATAGATTAACAGTATACATTTACGAGGTCTGGTGAGTTTCGTTTCAAACAGCAAAGAAAGTCTGGGCAGAAACTGTGAGGAAAGGTGTCATCCAATGAGTGTTTACTTGGACAAGAAAGAGGACAATGGCCTATTAAATTGAATTTTCACAAGACGCTGTGAGTGAGTGGGATACATTCATTTCCTCACTCTTTCTCTGCCGATCGCCATTTTAACAGATAGCAGGTTCACTCCGTCCTGAAATTGATTTTGTTTTGCCATGCTCTCACAGTAACAGTGATGTGTGTTGCTCTGTTGCTGAAAGATGTCCACAACCAGAAGACATAAATTACGTAGAAGGTACAGGTAGAAATCCACTTTGTCCACAGCTGCACAGATAATTTCAAAAACTTGTATAGTGCTAGACTTGGTGGCTAAAAAAAGACCTTCATACAGACAACAGCGTTTTAAATAAATAAACAGCTCTGTCTGCTTGGAAAAAAAAAATGTTTTGGCTCTCAAGCACCTCTTGGCCATTCACAATGCTAAAATAGCAACACCAGCAGACGTAGTCACAGATTCTGACACCAACATTTCTACATGCACTTCTTCTTCTTTCCCTTTCGGCTTGTCCCATTACGGGTCGCCACACCGTGCCATCGTTTTCCATTTAAACCTATCTCCTGCATCCTCCTCTCGAACACCAACTGCCCTCATGTCTTCCCTCACTTAATCTATCAACCTTCTCTTTGGTCTTCCTCTAGCTCTCTTGCCTGCCAGCTCCATCCTCATCATCCTTCGACCAATATACTCCTTATTTCTCCTCGGGACGTATCCAAACCATCAAAGTCTGCTCTCTAAAACTTTGTCTCCAAAACATCGAACCTTGGCCATCCCTCTGATTAGCTAATTTCTAATCCTATCCAACCTGCCATCTTCATTTCCGCCACCTCCAGCTCTGCTTCCTGTCGTCTCTTCAGTGCCACTGTCTCTAATCCGTACATCATGGCTGGCCTCACCACTGTCTTAGAAACTTTGCCCTTCATCCTAGCAGAGTATTCAGTATAAGTATTTAAAGTCCTCCACCCCTATTTGGCCAAAAGTGTCCAAAGTAGCCCTAGCATCTGTCATTGCACAAGATGAAGTCAGCACTTTTTTGTTTTTGTTTTGTTATATTTGGTTTTTAGTCTGTCCTGTTCATCTTTGGTCATGCAAGTATGGTAGATCAGGGAATACCTTCAAAAGATTTTTCTATGTACACAAAAGGGCCATTTCTCTCAGATATTGTTCACAAATCTCCCTAAATGTGTTCATGAGCATTTCTCCTTTGCCGAGATAATACATCCACCTCACAGGTTTGGCAGATCAAGATGCTGATTAGACAGCATGGTCACTGCATAGGTGTGCCTTAGGCTGCCTGCAATAAAAGGCCACTCTGCAGTTTTATCAGACAGCACAATGCCACAGATGTCACAAGTTTGGAGGGAGCGGAACTCTTACAAACTGACTGCAGGAATGTCCAGCAGAGCTTTTACACATGAATTGAATGTTCATTTCTTTACCATAAGCCGTCTCCAAAGGCATTTCAGAGGAATGTCAGTACAACAGAAGACCTTGTGTACCCACACCAGCCCCGCACTGCCACATCCAAGATCTTCGCCTCCAAGATTGCCCAGCCACCAGCATTCGATGGTGTCTGCCACATTAGAGAGGGGTCCTATTCTCAGTTCTACAAGGCAGATGGGAAACCGCTTGCATGGCATCGTGTGGGTGAGAAGTTTGCTGATGTCAGCGTCGTGGATCGAGTGGTCATTGGTGGCAGTGGGGTTATGGCATGGACAGCTGTATGTTATGGACATCAAACACCTGATGGCATTTTGAATACACATAGATACCATGATCCTGAGGCCCATTTATGTGCTATTCATGCACAGACACCACCTCATGTTGCGGAATGTTAAAACACAGCCCCGTGTTGGAAGGATTTGTAGTCAATTCCCAGAAGCTGAAAACATCCCAGTTCTTGCTTGGCCAGCATACACACTGGACTGGAAGTCACAAATTCATATTTGGGATGTTTTGGACTCGCGTATACTACAGCGCGTTGCAGTTCCTGCCAATCTTCTCACAGCAACTTCACACAGCCATTGAAGAGGAGTGGACCAATTTTCCACAGGCCACAATCAACAACCTGATCGACTCTATGTGTTGCACTGCAGGAAGGAAATGGTGGTCACACCAGATACTGACTAATTTTATGAACTATGCATACTCCTCTATCCAGTAGAACTTCACAGAACTTTTGGAGTGGCCTTTTATTGTAGGCAGCCTTATGCACACTTGTGCAATAATCATGCTGTCTAATCAGCATCTTGATAAACTGTGCCTGTGAGGTGGAAAGATTATTTCGGCAAAGGCGAAATGCTAACGCTGGATGGATGGATGGATTTTTTTATCAACTCGCTAGGCACGCCCACAAACAGAAGTTCGCTCACACACAGGCCCCACACCCCGACTTGTTCATCCAATCAAATTCACCGCCTCACTCATCCAATCACATTCGGACATCTTCATTGCCTTGCAGACAGGCGGAAATTGTAAAACTCTAGCACCAATGAATCTCACACTGCTGCAGAGTAGCTACTTGCTAGAGTTTATAATAATAGTATATAATTTAAACAAAAATACAGGAGCAATGCTTTGCAATAATGTATTGTAGCAAACCTGCAGTTGTGTTTGTAGATTGTTTTCAAAGTTCTATACAGTAAGGTCTGAGACTGTGAGACCATGACCGTGTCTGTGATTTTTGAGTGAGTCGAGGGTGGAACGGGATTGTGAGCGTGTGTCTGTGGGATGAAGGCTGACGTTGAGAAATAGTCAGTTGGATGTTTTCTGCGGCGACATTAACCGCTCATTTTTACAATAAAGAGGTTATCGATCGACCACCACTTTGGTTTCATCATCTAGGGCTCGTCTGTCTTTTCACTATTCCAGGAGGGCGTTTGGTGAATTTGCTGACGGCCGACGTGAGGATTGAAGACATTTTGTCAGATAGCGTTAGCGGATGCCTTTTCAGATGAGCATGCATTTATTATATACAATTCCAAAGAAGTTGGGATGTTGTGTTAAACACAGAATAAAAACAGAATACAATGATTCTCAAATCATGTTCAAATACACTACAAAGAGAAGAGATTTAATGTTCAAACTGATCAACTTTGTTTTTAACAAATAATCATGAACTTAGAAATTGTATGTATGTTTTTATTTAGGTTTAACGCAACGTCCCAACTTGATTGGAATTGGGGTTGTACTAAAACTTGCATAATTTGCAAGTGACCGTGCTACCAGTCTCCTTTTTTGGTCAAATATTTCCCGACGCACTGGTGCTAGTTTGCGGCACAAACCCACCACCTTTGGATTTCAGCGAGGTGTCTTTGTTGTTGATGCCAAAACATGTGATCGGCAACAAATGAACTTCAAGCTATAACAGTGGTGAATTCCATGCGTCAACTAGTCCACGAGACTCGTGGACTAGTTCAACCTGTCAGGCTTAAGGCTCTATTTTTGTGACTGGCATAAATCCGGTGCGGCGTGTGGCGTAACTACAGCGCGTTGCGTTGCGGCTTTGGCATTGAAGTTGGTGGATGAAAGTCTTTGATGGAAATGTTAAGCAATATTATTGCTTGAGTGGCCAATCACAGTACAATACTCAAATGGCGGCACACTTCAGAAGAACCCATTCATTGACATATGTTTGGACTGCAAAGGCATACTACAGGTTGAAATAATTGCATTCAATAGAAGAAAACACCTCAACTCAATGGTGTGGCTGTTCACTAAACAAATGAGACTTAAGCATAGTATGACAGGTTGCGTCATATAGTCATGTAGTAATCTTTTTTTCTGTTCTATTTTTCAGGTGTATGAGCAGGACGACCTTTCAGAGCAGATGGCTAGTTTAGAAGGGCTGATGAAGCAGCTCAACGCCATTACTGGCTCTGCTTTCTAAACCCGTCCTCCTAAGCCCTCAGCCCCAGAGCAGAAACCCGTCTTCGGTCTTTGATGTCACTGGCAGTGTGTTCACAAACAGCTGCACGATCTGAGTTTGAAGATGCCACTGGGGGACTCAGACCTGCGTTTGTACTGGATGAAACCACATCACACATCGTCAACTCCAGGAACAAGACAATGGGGGAGGGGCTTCCTGAATGGGTTCAAACTCCTCTGGAAACTAAAAAACTAGGAAAACCCAATGCCTACCACCTTGACTTAATGAAACAGGGGGAAAGGATTTTCGCAGAAAACAAGACACAATTGAAAGATCTTTACTCTTTCTGCGGTATTCATTAGCTCCTCATTATTCTCCTCCGCTGAGTTTCCTGGAACTCAGTTACTGTGACTGTACCTCAATTACTTTTCATGATTGCCGCCGGGAGCATTTTTGTATTTATTTTTTTTACTATTTCAAACACACACCGCATTTACACAATGTGAATATGGTTTGCCACACAGAACATTCAGTGTGAAATAGACATTCTCTTTCACCCAAACTTTCTGCTTTTCGGGCTTTTTAGTTTTCCTGTTGGAAGTCCTCTGACATTCTTGGGCTGTTTTCCTTCAGTCTTGGTTTCATCTGACCAAACCAAGAGGCAGGCTCATGGCAGCCTTCCTTTCCACATTCAAGGCTGGTATTTTCACTGACAGTTTTGTACTGGCCGTTGCTGAAACACAGTAAAACCCATTTGCGATGGAAGAAATTGTACAAAAGTGGTTCTGAATGGTATGTGGTGATTGGGCCTAAGGTTTATTCCAAACAATAGAGATGAGTGTGAATATTAGAGCTGTTTATTTTTTTACTTTTTACTTGTTTTTCAGTACATATTCAGTGGGTATGTTCTTAATGAATTCCTATTTCTTTTGAAATGCATTAGCAAACATTGTACCCCGTTCAGTCTTGAGTGCCCACATGGTCACAGCTTCAATTTTAGTTTACCTCAGAGGGGGCCAGCTTTTGATAGAAAATAAGAAATATGAGTAGAAACACGAAATAATGCACAGTTTCTGTTCTGTTTGACACAGTTCAACAGCATATTAGCCATGAAGCAGCATGAGAACGAATAGTACAAAGAAGCTAATAAGGACAATTGTTGGTGCCATTTTTAATTTGAATGCAAGCGTTGTAATGACACTTGGAGTATTTTGGTTTCAGTGTGACCTTTAATACATAAGGTCAGCCAGGAAAGGAGAGCAGAGCCCATCAGCCTTTATGTCCTTTAAACTGCTTTGTATTGACAGCAGGAAAGGAAATGTGTCCAATTAAAGGGGTCATTACCAGAGCCTGGCTTTTTGTTCAGTGTTGCCACAGGGAAGATTCATTTGGGAACTTCTGCAAGAAAAGCATTGGGAGCGAATTTTTGCAGCAATCGTTAAAATTCTGCTATTTTTCAAAACATCAAATCATCTTTGAGGGTTACATTTTTGGGGGGAGCTCGTGTGTGTGATTGAGGCCTTTGGGAAGAAGGATATTCTTTTCATTGTGTGCAGATCTTCAGGAAGAAAAAAAAAAAGCTCTTTCAACTTAAAGTCATACAACCCCAATTCCAATAAAGTTTGGACGTTGTGTTAAACATAAATTAAAACAGAACACAATGATTTGTAAATCATTTTCGACCTATATTGAATTGAATACACTACAAAGACAAGATATTTCATGTTCAAACTGATCAACTTGATTGTTTTTAGCAAATAATCATGAACTTAAAATTTGATGGCTGCAACACATTCCAAAAAAGCTGGGACAGGCTCATGTTGACCACTGTGTTACATCACCTTTTCACATTCAATAAATGTTTGGGAACTGAGGACACTAATTGTTGAATCTCTGTAGGTGGAATTATTTCCCATGCATGCTTGATGTACAGCTTCAGCTGTTCGACAGTCTGGCGTCTCCGTTGTCGTATTTTACGCTTCATAATGCGCCACCCATTTGCAATGGGAGACCAGAGTCCAGTACCCGCACTCTTTTACTACGAAGCCACGCTGTTCAAACACGTGCATAATGTGGCTTGGCATTGTCTTGCTGCAATAAGCAGGGGCGTCCGTGAAAAAGACATCGCTTGGATGGCAGCATATGTTTCTCCAAAACCTGTATGTACCTTTCAGCATTAATGGTGCCTTCACAGATGTGTAAGTTACCCATGCCATTGGCACTAACACAGCCCCATACCATCACAGATGCTGGCTTTTGAACTTTGCGTCCAAATGGTTCTTTTCCTCTTTAACACGACATCCACAATTTCCAAAAACAATTTGAAATGTGGACCACGGAACACTTTTCCACTTTGCATCAGTCCATCTTAGATGAGCTCGGGCCCAGAGAAGCCGGCGGCGTTTCTGGGTGTTGTTGATAAATGGCTTTTGCTTTGCATAGTAGAGTTTCAAGTTGCACTTACGGATGTAGCACCGAACTGTATTTACTGACATTGGTTTTCTGAAGTGTTCCTGAGGCCATGTGGTGATATCCTTTTGATGATATTATGGACTGTAGATGATGAAATCCCTAAATTCCTTGCAATTGTACGTTGAGGAACATTGACCTTAAACTGTTGGACTATTTTCTCACACAGTTGTTCACAAAGAGGTGAACCTCGCCCCATCTTTGCTTGTGAATGAATTCAGGGAAGCTCCTTTTCTACCCAATCATGGCGCCCACCTGTTCCCAATGAGCCTGTTCACCTGTGGGATGTTCCAACCAGGTGTTTGATGAGCATTCTTCAACTTTCTCCGTCTTTTTTGCCACCTGTCCCAGCTTTTTTGGAACGTGTTGCAGCCATAAAATTCTCAGTTAATGATTATTTGCTAAAAACAATCAAGTTTATCTGTTTGAACATGACTTGTCTTTGTAGTGTATTCAATGAAATATAGGTTGAACATGAGTTGCAAATCATTGTATTCAGTTTTTATTTATGTTTAACACAACGTCCCAACTTCATTGGAATTGGGCTTGTACATTAATCAAGTGAGGTGAAGAAAACAAGCCATCAGTATGCTCCATATTTGACTGTGTCACCCTATTCTCCATATTGTAATTTACAGACTTTTATCTCAGCGTGATGAAAACGGAGAATCCTGCGGGAGACTGAGCGCGCTCAGGCAGAGGCGCCGCCTGCATTGATATTCCGAGGCGGCTCGCATGTGTGAGCAAGCCACAGAGGAACGAGACGGCGAATTCAATATAAAGACGTTGCGAACATTATGACTCAAGCTCACGCTCGCTGGGCCATAACAGCGGCAGGGAAAGGTCCAAGGGACAGAGGCGATAGAAAGGTAACATCTCTGCAGAATGGATGCAGGGATGAAAGGTTAGAGAGGGCAGGCACGCTGGCAGTGTGGGGATCAAACTCATCAACCTGCTCGGGGAGATGAATCCACTGTGAGCTAGCTAAGCGCTTACATTCTCCTCCGAGCCGTCCTCCTCCTCTACAGTCTGACAGCTTGGCAGCATTACGGGAAAATAGCATTTTAACAATAAAAACAATTATAGGGATGTTAAACAAAGATACGTCTCCTCGTTTAGGTCTGAGAAAGGTTCGGGTAGATTTCTGATTTCATTATTTGGTTACAATTCAGTTGTTAAATTTCGTGTCAGATGGCATCCGGTGTTCATTGCTGAAAAAATCAGCGTGCCGAGTGCTTGCTTGCAAAATTTTGTCACCAGGTTATAAACCTTTGGACATTGCCACCAAATATGTAATGTTCTGTATACATACATATCCACGGTTGTCGTACACAATATGTGATTACATAAAATAGAAATGTCGGTTCAACAATTTTTGTGAGAAAAGACAAACTACTGTAAATTTAAATATATTGTTTCAGATTATATGCCAGCGTAAACGTATGCCAGATTGCGGTGCGGCTGTACGTTCGTAAAACCTCACTCCTCGGACCTGCCCACGAAGCTAGTGGGCCGGGCAAATAGCTCAGCGGTCGGTACGCTCAACTTGGTGGCGGCCTGGGTTCGAGCCCGGGTGTGGCCGGATGGCGCGGGATCTCCACTCTTACGCCGGCAAATAGGTCCCAACACAAGCGCGTCCGGTAGCCATTGTTGGTCATATGATCTCCTCCGAAATTAGGTAGACAATCTTAGTGCTTGTTAAATCCAGAAGCCAACAACATGACATTATTCACCCACTAACAAACGTTGCCAGAATGCTGTGGTTCGCAAACGTGTGCGCCTCCTCCAAAAAAATACTTGTTCAAGTATTTTGTTCAAAAATTTCAAAAATATTAAATGCAAATGTATTGTCCTTAAAGGTTAACTACAAATGAGGTGGACTGTTCTGGATTTGATTCTTTTTTTTAAAATAAAGCCACTGTAACAATATGCACAGTTTTCAAGATGATTGATTCTCTTGCGTACAACTAGAGGGAGCCTGCGTCCCATTGGTGGTACGCGTACCACACTTTGAGAACCACAGCGGCACAGTCCATGCCTTGCTTCATCAACAAAGAAAGCTATGGGACGTGCCCGTTCCCTCTTTCTGCTATTATTTGACAAGATGCTCAGACATACAGTGTTCAAGCTCTGATAACAATGCAGCAAAAGCAGCCGGCTTTTTTGTACATCGGATTGATTTTCATTTTTTGGCGCTGGACCAGTGGAACCCCCGAGATTGTAGTCTTTTTACGACACCGATGTCTTAAATTGATGTCTTTCGTAGTTTAAACCTCAATTGTTACATACGCCATCATGTGTCGGCTCAACTCAAATGTGTCAGATATTGAACCCTGTGACAAAAGGAACCCTTCTCAAATGATGACAATTTTCGGGAACGCTTTAATGTTACCAACTGCTGATTTAACCCACAGCCAGCTTGCAAAGTTCACCTGTTGTTGTTTTTGTTTTTTTTAGGATTGTAAACACAAGCAGGTTAGTCGAACTGGAGCATTTCAACGAGTACATTTGTCTTGCTTTTAAGGAGGGGGGGGGGGGAACACCACTTTTACAAGATATTTTGTTTCAGTTACAGATTTTATAGCTTTTGTGACAAATAAAAGAGAATTATCTCTCACCTTTGAAGCACAGAACAATAGGAACATACTGTAGGCGATATTTTGACAATAATAGAAGCCGCACTGAATGATGTTTCAACTGTAAAGTCTGTCAGATGGTTTCCATGGAAGTGAACGTAGTCCAAAGGGAAGACAAGTTAGGATTAGGAAAGGCCCAGTGAGTTTAGACGTTTTCATTGATTGGATGAGAACTAGCTGTAGTGATGGCAGACATAAAACAGAACTGGAATATATATATTTTTAAAAAAAATGGCCCATAAATTGTAATTCTTAATGACAAAATCATAAGATCCAGTACACTTGTTTTAGGAATTGAAGCATTGTTTTTTTTTTCTGCGTTGCTGATATGGAACTCCTTTCTGTTTCATGACATGTCATGAAGGCTTCCCCTTTTTCAGTCAGATATGAAGATTGACTCCCATTGCTGTATTTGACTAGAGAGATACATGTTGCTGCAGCAGAAGTACATTACAGACTCCCGCTGATTTTTTTGTGTGTTTTTTTTACTGTGTATAGCGCCACTAGAGTAGCAGTAACTTTTTATAATCAAATTTAATATATTATTAATGTTATTATTTGTATCATTTACTTTATTATGAGTGATCATTAAAATGTTTATTTATAACCATGTGACATTTCTGCAAACGTGCATTTTGTTTAGTAAAGAAGAAGAACAAAAGATGCGCATTGGAGTATTGTTGATTTCTGTTTATTGCCTTCAAATGTGTCTGATATTCCAAACAATATGCATTTTCAATTTGAGACCAACGGTTTCCCACCATAGTGGTCCCTTCTGAGCATACACAGTCACCACCTTTTTATGTTTCTTTCAGTCTAAACTGTGTAGTTGGAGGTTCACATCTATGCAGTCATCCTGTATAACAATAAACTATGGATAATACTGACATAGCCCAACCAATGTGACTCCTTAAGTGATGTTTTGTCACTCACATTGAGTACCTCATCTAATATTTTATACCAGGGGAAAATACTTTACGAGGCAGCTGTTGCCTATATATTTTTTGTGGTTTCTTAGTTTGTTTTCTTTATTGTGTATGTTTTTGTCTTTCCCCCAATGTAATGAAATCCTTTGATCCTGCTTTTCACCGATACAAACTGAAACAATAATCTCATAAATGACGCTGAAAGTCAGCGCAAAAAAATAACCTACTGTACTTAAGAATCACACGGTATAAATTGAACAATGTTGACATATTTTAACTGAAATCCAATGTTGTTTTTGTTCTAGGGTTTTTTTTTATGTGTGTGTGCGTGTGTGTGTGTGTATCCATCCATCCATCCATCCATTTTGTGAGCCGCTTCTCCTCACGCGGGTCGCGGGCGTGCTGGAGCCTATCCCAGCTGTCATCGGGCAGGAGGCGGGGTCCACCCTGAACTGGTCGCCAGCCAATCGCAGGGCACATAGAAACAAACAACCATTCGCACTCACAGTCACACCTACGGGCAATTTAGAGTCGTTAATTAACCTCGCGTGCATGTTTTGGGGATGTGGGAGGAAACGGGAGTGCCCGGAGAAAAGCCACGCAGGCACGGGGAGAACATATATATATATATATATAACATGTTCCTTCTCTTCATAAAGGTTGGAAATCACCTAATTCTAATCAGTCAGGTCAAACCAACATTACATGACAGAAATAATGGGTGCTAACTTACCCACACCGAAACTTTCGAGCATGATCCGACAGAACGGCGGCATGTTTACGTCCAACCGTTCGTGCTAGCACTAGCTTGCTAAGCTACATAACGTTTTTGTTCCCTGCTTGTGAGGCGTATCTTATTAAAAGTACGTGAACATACCTCAAGCAAGCCTTGAACGAACGTCCTCTCCGGTCCCGAACACGTTTTCCCCCATTTTGTCCCTATAATACAAAGTCGGCGCACTACACTCTTGTTGTCGTCGCCACGGTAACGATGGTATCCTGTCGCATTTGAGCTGACAAGATAAAGCCCCATGATCGTAAAAAAAAACGGGATGCGTTGGTATCAGAATACAAGATTTTATTGCAATAGTCTGACAGTGCAATTCTGAAAAAGCAAATTTGTCTTGTAGTCTGATCCGGGCATTACGTGTTGGCTGTCCCACACCGCCGACATGTTTTTTTTAAATAACTCCATTGGCGGTCAGATATTTACAGTACTACATCAAAAGACACGTGACAAGGCTAAAAAGAAACTAGCTTTTGGATTCAAATTTTCTGTGCACGCGGCGACGCGGAGCAAATGTCTTTTGCGGAGCCGATCAATGACGTCATTGATCGGATCGGCGAATTATAACAAAGCCGATCAGCATAAAATATCGGCCGATACCGATCAGCCCAATAAAATCGGTGTAAAGACTAATATATATATATACATATATACAGTGGGTACGAAAGTATTCAGATCCCCTTAAATGTTTCATTCTGTGTTATGTTGCAGCCATTTGCTAAAATCAGGAGGGGCTTCCGTCGGGCCACTCTGCCATAGAGCAGGGCTGCAGTGATACTTGATTTTCTAGAACTTTCTCTCCATCTCTGGAGCTCAGCCAGAGTGATCTTTGGGTTCTTCTTGACCTCTCCCACCGAGGCTCTTCTCCCCCGATTGCTCAGTTTGGCCGGAGGGCCAGCTCTAGGAAGGGTTCCGGTCGTCCCAAACGTCTTCCATTTCAGGATTATGGAGGCCACTGTGCTCTTAGGAAATTTTTTTTGTAACCTTGGCCAGATCTATGCCTTGCCACAATTCCGTCTCTGAGCTCTTCAGGCAGTTCCTTTGACCTCATGATTCTCATTTTCGCTGACATGCACTGTGAGCTCTAAGGTCTTATATAGACAGGTTTACGGATTTCCTAATCAAGTTCTCAAAGGAAAACTAAATTTCATGAACTTTTGGCACTTTAACCTTATGTAGGAAACATTGAGCATAACATAGGGGACAAGTTACAAAGTAGTAAAAACATTTGCAAAGTCAAGTTGGCTGGAGATAGACTCTGAACAGGTTCTGATTTTGGTGTGCGTGTCCTTGAACAGACAGATTCAGTGCAGTGATAGCAAGAAGAAAGTAATTGTGTCTGAATACAACCTTGGGAAAAAAAAGATTTGGACTCCACTAAGGTGAAGGGTCCAAATTAAAACTGCCCTTATCGCCCTCACACACAGCCAATTATTTCATTTCATCCACAACATCAGTATTCAACAGAGAAGCTAGCAAATGGGCATCTTCCAATAAATAGTTTCACTTCATCCTTTGGAAAAGTTGAATCATAGATTCATTATAACTTGCTCGCTGCAATATTTTGGGGTGTTTTTCTCTATTTGAAGGACCAAGAGAGGCGATAGTGATGTTTCAGGTCAAATCGAGGGACATTTCCATCCACAATGTTGTGTACAGGTTTTATAAATCACTGTAGAACAGTTCCACGGTACCTTTTATAGAAATGTTATTTCAATGGTGTGTTCTTTTGTTTAATAAACAAAGTTTTGATACAAAAAGCAACACTGATTTTTCATCCTGTGTGAATCACAACACTGGTCTACGCAGAGGCGTGAACACTCGAAGAACCACAAAACCATCGCGCTCCCCAACACAAAACACTCGCCGACCACCGAAATGGGCGGAAAGGTTCAAATAATCGGTGGTAGGAAGTAACAGATTACCCCCCAAAAATCATTGCTGTCGTTAAGTAGACTTTTCAGGTATCTGCCCTTTACTTGATTGAGTATGTATTTTTACATTTACAGTGTTCTCTCGCCATATCACGGTTCATCTATTGCGGACTCAGCGCAGTGCAGATTTGATTTCATATTGATATTGTGCATAATTCACCATCATGCTGGATTTTGAGTGCATGCTGCTCATTTTTGGGGTGGTAAAATACACACTTCCTAGCCTAAAACATTAAAACTGTTGCAAATCAATCAATCAATCAATCAATCAGAACTAACCCCGGCGGCACCATGGACGACTGGTTAGCTAGCGCATGTGCCTCACAGTTCTGAGGACCGGGGTTCGATCCCCGGCCCCGCCTGTGTGACATGTGACAATGCAGTAGTATAAAATATGTATAGCAAATTGAAACAAACAAAATACAAACCAAAAAGAGTACTTGTGTAGAGTTCGATCAAGTGTGGCTGGATTGGTCATGCCAGCACCCCAGTGTGCAGGCAAAATGATGCATTCTTCACAAGCTCGGTCAAGACATATCGAAGGTTTCGTTCTCTCAACGGCGAAATGTGTCATATCATTCAAGCAGCTTCCTCCCCGTCAATACTTGCGGGCGACTGCATATGGACTGATCGTCAAATGCGTCGCTGTTGTAATGTCCGTTCACCAGACCCCCACTCATGCTTTGGTCAAAACAACAAGACTCCAAATCACTGACATTTTTAAGCAAAGCAAACTGTACATAATCACAACATTTTCTTGTTTTTGTTCCTCTTCAAGTTGTGAGTGATTTGTATATCTGGAAGGGATCGCGACCCTTCGTTGTGGTTTTGGCACACGAAACATCAATACATTTTTTTTAAAAAAAAGCTTCTCTGTGCAAAATTTGAAACAGAGTGGGATTCGAATTAGCAGTATACATTTTTTCCCTATTGGGCTCTCCTCACCTATTTTCACACATGAAGGGTAATTAACCCCTCATGGTACCCCCTGTAGCATAGCAACTGTAGGATACGGACCGCTGACTTTCCTATGACTGGGTCAGCCTCCACCCCGAAGCTGCTCCCCATCGGGACCACATGTCCAAACTGCATGAAGAGTCTTTGAAGAGACACCAGATGGAGGTGGCAAACACACCGATGTCGTCACGCCAAAGCTCAGCACCGTCCGTCTTTGACGATTCCTGGTCCATTTAATAAGACGGACTCGTCACGCATCCATGAAGCCAAGCCTTTAAGCCATGATAATGAACGCTACAAATGTGTTTTTTTTTTGCAGGTCTATGCTAAAGATGACACATGAGTCATTATTTTCGTGTTGTTGTTATAGGTCGGAGGAGATTTGGAACTCTGAAGATGGTGAATGTTCAAAATACTATTTACAGTTTCACATAGAAAATGTAAAAGGAAACGGACTTTTGTAACAGTGGCACAACGGGCGCGTGGGATATCTTAACCAAGGCCGAGAGGCATAAGTACATTTTTTCTTTTTCTTTTTTTTTTGCCTGGAGACTTTCAGCCATTGAATTTCTTGATTTTGTTTAACCATTACTGGGCACTCACTGAAGCAATTTACAGACTGAAAATGTTTACTTTACATAACAAGACTTATATAGACTATAGACATATATATGTGTGTGTGTGTGTGTATATATATATATATATATATATATATATAGTGGAGGAGCAGGCGAGGTCTATAACTTTAATGGTAGGTTTATGGTAACAGTGACAGACAGAAAATCCAGAAAATCAGATTTATATAGTCTGTATGTCTGGCAGCATTGTGACAGACTTAAACAACTTGAATTTTGTGGACCGGCAAGACCACATCACATTTATTGGTCACCTTGTACTTATACACATAATCAGAATCAGAATCAGAATCAGAATCATCTTTATTTGCCAAGTATGTCCAAAACACACAAGGAATTTGTCTCCGGTAGTTGGAGCCGCTCTAGTACGACAACAGACAGTCAATTGACAGAACACTTTGGAGACATAAAGACATTGACAAAAAACAATTGTGCAAAAAGATGCAGAGTCCTCTAAGCACTTCGAGCAGTTCCAATGGCTAATATCGCAATAGTCCGGTGCAATGAGCATTGTGCAAAGGGCGCCGAGACTCCAAGGAGTGGATGCGGTTTAAAGTGACGAGTAGTGCGATCATCTGGGACAATGTCGATTGTGCAAATGTTACAGATACTCCTCAATCAGTGTGCAAATGGAGCAGATGCTACTCTGGCATGAGTGGCCAGTATATGCAAATAGTGCATGCAGCACGGCGAGACAACGACAGAGAGTGCACGAGTAATACATCATTGGCCCCACAGAAATGTGACAACCAACTCAAGTCCAAAAAAAATAATTGCCAGCTTGTTGTAATGGAATTATAAGTTAGCTGTTTAAGAAGTTGATCGCAAGAGGGAAGAAGCTGTCGGAATGTCTACTAGTTCTAGTTTGCATTGATCGGTAGCGCCTACCTGAGGGAAGGAGCCGGAAGAGCCGGTGACCGGGGTGGGGAGGGTCCGAGAGGATTTTGCACGCCCTTGTCAGCGTGCAAGTCCTCAAGGGTGGGCAGGGGGGTACCGACAATCCTTTCAGCAGTTTTGATTGTCCGTTGCACCTATAGCAAACACCTCATTGGTCTTAATCCATATTCTCTAACAGTGTAGGACATGAATCCAAGGTAAAGATGTGTGTTTGACCTATTTCTGATGGCTGAGCCTACATTTGTGCGTATGTGTCGTCTGAGAATGTTCAAAATGTGTTCACAGAGTACAAACACAAACAAGTACTAATATACTCAAAAATAAATGACAGGTTTGTGTGTCAAACATGCATTTCAGCACGAATCTGTGCACGGTAAGCAAATGAGGCCCAATGTGTGGCACATGCAGTTTGGCAGAACATACAATTTGGGATTCTGGGGCATGACTCAAACAGCCAAAAGACAAATAAATTCCTCATGCCACATTCTTATCCAGATTTTCACCAAAATCTAATCTGACTCTTCTCATGAAAGTGTCATGTAAGTCATTTTAATTGTGATTTTTGCATAATCCTTCTGAGTCACGCGTACACCAACAACCAGCGGCGATCTAAACAACTGTGTGGCGGAGATGATGCCGACCCAACTTCCTGGATTGAATTGTGTTGTAATGGTTAAAGTAAAAGCTTGCTCTGGATAAGAAAATGTCAGACAAAAATTTCGACTGCTCTTAAAAATGTCTTGACAGAACACTGCATATTCACAATTTTTGATCATTCGAAAGTTATGACGCTGTAGTAATGAATAAATATGACAGCAACATTCATTTTTGACAGTCTCACTGACCTAAGGACAGAAACACAAATGACCTCCAAATTGTACAGAGGGCTTCCGATGTTCCCGATTTGGGTTGTGCTGAGAAAAGTGTCTTTGAAATTGCTTAAAGGGAACCATCATGTCTCGGATGGCACAGGAAGTAGAGGAGAATGGTTTATTTGATAAGAGCTCAGTGTAAATATCTCCAAAGCGTGGTGGTGAACAGTGTGTCGCCTCGCACTCTTTCATCACCAATTCGTATTGAACCTGAAGAATCGTCGTACATTGATCGTAGAATGTTGCTATAGGTCGGCTCTATCCCTTGATCTGCTAGCGCCTGCAGTACGGAAGTGGTGGTGACTGAGCCCAACGCTTTTTCATAGTCGATGAAGGCCACACGCGGAGGCATTTCGTACTCGTGTCGCTCGATTATTTGTTGAACTGTCGGTGTGTGGTCCACAGTATTAAAACCGCTCCGAAAAGCCGCTTGATCTATCGGCTGTGCTTCACCGAGTTGGCTTCCGATTCGTTTGTCCAACATCTTTGCACAGACTTTATAAATCGTTGAGAGCAGGCTTATTGGGCGATCATTTCTTAGGTCCTTTTTATCGCCTGATTTATGTAGCAAAATGATTTCTGCGTCTTTCCACGTCACCGGTAATTCTTGCAAGTCCAAGCAGCGTTGAAGTACTTTTACAAGGATCTTATTAAGTTCGTTGCCTCCTGCTTTAAGCACTCCAACAGAAATGTCATCCCGACCACAAGCTTTTCCGGCCTTAAGTGAACTAATAGCATTTTCAACATACATGGAACTGGGTCTGCTTCTAGCTTTCCAGTAATCACTGTATCGGTTTGTATAATATTCTTTAACTCGCTGTCCGATTTCCTGGCGGCGGTGACATATCGTTCCATCTTCCATTTTCAAACCAAAATTCTTTTCTTGTTGCGAATTCATGCACGTTTTACGTGTTTTATTCCATGTCCAGTTTTCTGGACAAGCCGAACGTTTCCAATTCTTCTCGTATATTTTTCCAAATCTTAGTCTTGTCCAATTCACCATATTCAATTCTACCAGACAGTTCTACCAGTATAGCATGCAATTGGCCATGAAACTATGCCCACAACTTGACAGAATACATCTTTCCTTAAGTGTTTATGTGTTTTGTGTTTTATTTGGGCAACGTGTCTTGCCGTCTGGCACCCACGCACATTATGTGGTCAAATGGACGAGATCCGTCGCAAGCTGCCGGAGGTCCAGCGCAACAGCGTCAGTGCCGTTAGCGTCGCAGCCTCCTTCCCTCCAGGGGAACCAGAGAGCACTTATGGAGCACCATTCTGGCCACAGAAGCGTGTTGTCCGCTGAATTTCCAAGGAGGGTTTATGGTCAGAGGCTGCTTCGTGTGATATCTCGATCGCTAGAAAGGAGCCGTGAGAGAAGGAAGGTGGTACGCGTGTTTGATTGACAGGAGCGCCGGGATTTTCAGAGCTTTCGGCGACGCGCCCACATCGTCGGCAAACTGAAAGACTATCTCAATTCTTGACCGTTTTGAAAGCTGATTTCACATACTTTGCAATTTTTTAAGTCATTTTCGGGCTTGTTCACAAGACTGTCAAATTTACAAGACATTTTTTTTCTCCGGTTTGATTTCACTTTAACTGAGGCAAGGAAGGCCTGCACGTCCTTAGAAGTTGCCCTGGGTTCCTTTGTGACCTCCTGAATGAGTTGTCACCGGGCTCTTGGAGTAATTTTTGTAGGGCAGCCACTCCGAGTGTTTACCACTGTTCCATGTTTTCTCCATTTGAGCATAACGGCTCTCACTGTGGTCCTGTGTGGAGTTTGGTTAAGCTCATCGCCTGCCCCCGTGGGGGACCTAGGTTCAAGACCCCGACTGGACCATCCCCCGGACTCCCGGCTGTGGTGTCCTTGAGCAAGACACTGATAGCCCGAAATCCTCCACGGGCGCTTCAGCTGCGCCCTGCCCCACTGCGTTCCACTAACATGTGTATGTGTTCACTGTGATGGGTCAAATGCAGAGAACAAACTTTGTGTGCACGCATGCATGTTCATGACAATAAAAGGTGATTCTTCTTTTGTTGAAGGTTTTTTTTAGATCTAAAGCTTAGATCTATTTTAGACATCTTGTCAGACAGGTTCTATTTCTTAAATGAACAGAGTTTAGGAGTGGGTTTTAGTCACGTCTCTTCATGTCATTGCCATTTATCCGCTGTGTAATTTAGTGACGTTCATTTTAACCTTAGCACGTTTCCTTGCATACTGCCCATCCGCTTGACTTTCTGTTGCTCTGTCTGTTCTTCTTTCCAAATAAAAGTTTCATTTCGATGAATCCCCACAGGGTCTGTTTGTGCCACCCGCTCTCTTTTTTATTTTCACCCCCTAATTTTAAGCCTGCATATGAAGCCATATTATTTCTTCAGGGAAAAGGAATTGCTGTATTGCTGAAGGGATCCCACAGTCGTTCTTTGATGTCATGCTACGCTGGATTGTATTTTCTGTCACATTTTAATGCCGTGGCTCTTTTCATGACCGTAGATTTTAAAAATATAACACAATTCAGATATTGGAACCTTAATAATTTCCAGGGACGATCACAATTTGGCATGCGTGCAGTTCTCAGAATCAATTTTCATGGTTGGTTTTTGCCAAACACCATGGTAATGGATTGTATGTGGCCCTTCAGATTTCATTTGACTGATGTGTGAAAGTCAAGCTTACTATTTGAAGCAACAAGAAGACAGGGAGAGGACCTATCACTGCACACGCAAATGACACATCACCATGGAAGCTGCTTTGAACCAACCTGAAAAATCAGTCCAAAAACTAGACTTCACTTGAAAGCTGAAAACATAAATAAGTTGGCCTCGAACGAATTGGCGCGGGGCCGACTTTCATTGGACATACTGGGGAGTGGATGCCGAGACTCCTGTCGAAGTCTGGGAGTGACTCGCAGACCCGTTTGGCTGGATTTTCTTTTGGAGGGGGCTTGGTATTCTCGGATTCTCGGAATTACCTTCCCTGTTTTGCATCTTGATTTTATACTCATATCTCTCTCGGTGAATTATCCTGCAGATTGTAAGGGCCCTTACCGAAGGTGTTTCGAAAACATTTTGAGATGCATTTTGCCCTTTTATGCACAACCCAGACTTCATTTTAGCTCACTAAAATTTGGCTTTTCGCAAAACTCCTTCTCATGACTGGATTTATTTCTACATGTACGACAGAGTGGTGAAAATAAACATTTTTTTTTTTTTTAAATAAAATGGTATTTATTCATAACTTCAGAGCCAATTTACAAGACTACTACTTTTGAATGAAAACATGCAAACGATGATATGCAAGCACTTGGACAAGAGTTCAAACATGCACATTAATGCCACAGCTAACCGTTCAGCAATCACAATGATAGCCTGTAAAAAGCAGAACCAAAACAACAACGGCCGACCACAGCGCGGCACAATGCTTACAATTTGTCTCCATCTAAGTCTAAGCTTATTTTATACTCCTGCGTCCAGAACACTCTCCTTAATTAATATATCCAATTATGTAATTGATTTCCCAGTTTCTCGTTGTGATTCAAGACCATCTTGTTTGTTCATGTCCGACTGCCAAGGGGGGTGTTCAAGGCAGACAAAAGAAAATCCTCGCTTTGAGTCTCTCTCATTCATTTGAGAGTTTCATTTGATTATTTTGGCCTGAAGGAAAGAAAACAAACAGTACACAGTGATAGTGGTGGGCTGGACAGGGCACGTTGCCCAAATTATGACAGCCCACGGGAAGAAGAACGATCAACTTGTTCACGACGAGATTCAAGCTGAAGAGCAGGAGGGAAGCAAGAGGGCCAGTCAGTGCTCTATGTGCAAACGTGGTGTCCAAAGCAGACGGTGGAAGGACTCCATGGGCACCACGACTATTTCTCTGCCAGACGCAATTTGCACCAACCAGCTTGTTTTTTGAGTTCTCACTTTCATAAACGATCGAGCCCTTCCAAACCATCTTACCACAATGGAGTCAAACGTGGGGCAAGATATAGAGTCCAACAATAACAGGGGATGAGGTTGTGAGCAGGTAAAAGCTTTCCGCTGGAAATGATCCAGTGGCCATCCTGTGGACATTTGTATGAATAAATACATGGACTACATTTAATGAGAAAACGTATTACGTTACTTTGGTGAAGGTCTGCACGGACTAGTTGACTTTACGACTCCACAAGGAAGTCAACTCATCGCAAATCCCGTTTTTTTGGCTTGAGGAGGAGGCAGAGCAGCTTGCAGCAACATGAATGAAATGACTTTGTCACCTTAATTGATTTCAATGGTCTTCTGTTTCTGAATGCCCATCTTTGATCAGCAAGGCAGAACCAGTAAAAGGAGAAAACCAGTAAAAGCCAGGCTCCAGCAGGATTTTGAACAATTATTTGGCCCACACTATCAGTGTGGAAGGAGAGCAGGAGAAGAGGTGCAAACATCCCAGATTCCCACGAAGCAGAACCCGCTGCTATAGTGGGCCCAGAACAAGGCCAGGTGTCCCCATTTGGTCAAGTTGTGCAAACATTCAAATGTAACGGCAAGCACATGAAACAAGACAACTTTTTCCTCTGGCTGGAACAGCGGGAGAGCCTTCACCCTTAAAGTACTGCACAGAAAATATATCCAACACAGCATCGACTCGACTTTCATCTCATTAGTGTCGACTTCAAAACAATCTGAAGACGTGCAAACCCCTTTTTGGGACTACAGTAGGTAGTACTTGGACAATGTCAGTGAGTGACAATCTTTCCGTGATATACCACCAAAGTGTGCTTGAAACGTGACGTGATGGATAACATTTCATCTGCATTTGAAGAACTTTCACAAAAATATGTCATTTGCCATGAAGGATCACAATTATGAAATGATATCATGACTCCGTTGTCATAATTGGAAACGCAGTGTTGGCGAGTAACGCATTAGCAGCAGGCTGTTTCCTTCTACCTGTATTAGCTTAGGTTGAACATCCTCTTCCATCTTTTTCCTTGAGCATCGACAGCATGTATGACAGTGTTTGTTTGTTTAGTGTTTTTTTTTTCAATTTAAAAAAACAACAAGTACCAAACTGGATGAATAATTCATTTCGCATCTCCTGTTAAGCGTGCGTGCGTGCGTGCGTGGGCGCACGCATGTGCGTGTGTTAATCCCCTCAGTTTTGCTGCTGATTTCCTTCGTCAAGCGTGAGAAAGTAATTAATCAGATCTGAAATGAGATTCTGGAATTAATGCCATGGTGTGTACGTGTGTCACCATTTTAGCGCTAATTAATTCTGACAGGCAAATTATATCAGCTTCCTCCACCTCATCAGTTCTCTGCCGCAGACTATCTCTGTCTGGCTTTTTTCCTTACTTTTCTCATACAATATATCTTTTACTTCTGGTCTCATTATTTTCGTGATTCGACAAATGGACTTAATTAAGTTTATAAGCCTGAAACATTCAGGTGATCTGGTTTTATTCACTGCTCACGATGAATTCAGAGTAATTGTCTTGAGCGAAAATGACAGACAAATTTCCGACACTTTTGTCATATTTGATTGCATGGAATGTTAGGGAAGTAATTAACTTGAATTGTTGTGTACTTGGGGTCATGTTTACATATTGCATATCAGATCCGTGTGACTGCCGCAAGGGCTTCTAATGTAGATTGTGTGCAATATACACTGCAAGCTTGACCTACAAGTTTAATTTGTTCAGCGACGAATGCAAACCAGAACGAGCAGACTTTCCAACAGCTTCTTCCCTCTTGCGATGGACTCCTTAAACAGCTAACCTACAATTCCATTGCAACATGCTGCCAATTTCTTTTGTCTGAGTTCGTTGTCACGTTTCTGTGGGGCCAATTATATATTACGCGTGCACTCACTGTCGTAGTCTCGCCGCGCTGCACTATTTGCATATCTGTTGTTGACCAACACTGGCCACTCATGCCAGAGTCGCATCTGCAACATTTGCACAATCGACATTGTCCCATGCTAGAGGACTCTGCATCTTTTTGCACAATTGTCAAAAAAATACAAATAAAAATGTACCGGCATTACCAGATAACTATTAACCCTTTATTGCTCAGTGACTGTTTTTTTTTGTCAATGTCTTTGTGTCTCCAACGTGGTCTCTGTCAATTGACCGTCTGTTGTCGTACTCGAGCGGCTCCAACTACCGGAGACAAATTCCTTGTGAGTTTTTTGGACATACTTGGCAAATAAACATGATTCTGATTCTGATCAAGCTTGCAACTCAGTTAATTCGTATATTAAATCAATTTTCCCCATTGAAATTCAATGAAATGCCAATAATCCCCAAAACACCACCGCTTTTTGTTTTGAATGAACTGTACTGTAGGGCACTGTAGAGTAAAATAGACCTCCATCCATCCATCCATCCATCCATCCATCCATCCATTTTCTACCGCTTATCCGAGGTCGGGTCGCGGGGCCAGTAGCTTTAGCAGGGACGGCCAGACTTCCCTCTCCCCAGCCACTTCATCCATCTCTTCCGGGGGGATCCCGAGGCGTTCCCAGGCCAGCCGAAGGATGTAGTCTCTCCAGCGTGTCCTTGGTTGGTCCTCCCCGGGGTCTCCTCCCGGTGGGACGTGCCCAGAACACGTCACCAGGGAGGCGTCCGGGAGGCGTGGGTAGGTGAGGGGAGGAACGTAGATCGGCCGGTAAATCGAGAGCTTCGCCTTTCGGCTTAGCTGCTTCTTTACCACAACGGATCGATACAAAGTCGGCATCACTGCAGACGCTGCACCGGAACGCTGTTCCGTTCTTCCCTCACTCGTGAACAAGACCCCAAGATACTTGAACTCCTCCACTCGGGGCAGGATCTCATCCCCCACCTGCAAAAAGCAGAGATGCAATACTGAGGCCACCAAACCGGACCCCCTCTACCTCTCGGCTGCGCCGAGAAATTAGTGCTTTCTTCTCTTTCTTCTTCGACTTCGACCTACAGTAGCTGAATTTCCAGGTTGACGGCGCCGATGGCGGACGTTATTAACCCGGGCCACAAGCGATCCGGTATGGAATTCTTTGGATGAACGCTCATATTTGTTTGGCAAAGTTTGAAGCCCTTGATGCCCTTCCTGACGCAACCCTCTGCATTTATCCGGGCTTGGGACCGGCCTACAGTTTGCCCTGCCTCGTGCCCCCCCCATAGGGTTGCATTTTACAGTAACCTGAACAATGGTTGAAAAAAACTATCATTCTTGACTTCTGACTTGAAAACTAATTATCCATCCTTTTGCTGTGTTTATATAATACAATGATCAGGCAATCAAATATGTATATGGTTTCACGGTCACGACCCGTGTGAGGGAAAACGTACCAACAATGTTTGACACCCCTGCTGTTGCACGGTCGCGAGTTGATGTATTCAGTGGAAGCGTCTCCTCCATGCTCCTTGTGGGTGTTTTCTTTTCAGATTTACGGGATGTCCCACTGCAAGAAACCTTTGCATGGCCTTACCTAGCTATCCTGGTAGCTTGAGTTCCCCCTGTTTCGTCCCTTGATTATTTCATTCCTACTGGCTAATAGGATCTTCCTGGAGCTACCGGGCTGTGCTGATGAATGCTGATTGGTTGATAGACCTCTGAAGGCATTTATTTTTTTTCATTCACAGAGGTGCCAGTACTGGATGTGGCGTTCCGCAAGGCTAGCAATAAGAGGATTAAAATACATTGAAAAGCAAAACTTCCAAACACCGATTTTTACGTTTTCCCGCTGAGCCGCACTTGGTGGACAAGGAGCAGGCTGGACAAACTCTGTGCTTGCCGAGCTTATGTCGCCCGGCCGAAGCCGCCCGAACCGCGGTGGCAAACCACCAGGTCCACCGCTGTGCCCGTGGATCCTCTGCCGCCCCGGTGGCGAGGTCCACCGCTGGCCGACTCTGTCCCGCTAAGGAGCGGAGGTCCGAGCCCAAGCGGGGCTGTGCGACTTCCTCGCAAGGCTGGCCGGCGGGGACGCTGTGATTGTCCAATCCGGTAAGTCTAAACCTTCCCATAAACCTAAAATCCTTCCCATGCAAGGAGCTCCTCCAGCCTGTGAAAAAATGGCGCATTTGCCATAGTGCAAGACAAGGAAATGAAGCCCGGCTTTTTGTTTGTTTTTGTACAGTATGTTCACAAATAAATATTTGCAATGTACAGTCTGTTTTGTTTTGGTGTTTTTGTTCTCTAAAGCTGGAGAACTTGCATGAAGAAAAATGCCTGAATGCCAAGACATTAGAAAAATGTGTCTTTTTGAATAAATGTATCAATAAATGTCGAAGCCTGAAGATGACTATAGCTGTGACTTATTGTTCTCAGATGTGTAGTCTCGTGTCCCTGTTGCATTTTCTAGCTGATAAATCTAGAAAGCTGCAAGCTTCTGTTGCACAATCTGTTTGGGTATGTCATCGCAATAACATAGAATATACATATTCTAATTTCCCGACCTCAAAGACTGTTGGTGGAAAAGCCCCTTTTTTTGTGTTTAACTGTTTATCCTGTTCCAGAAACAGCTTGGGGCACTTGGAAGTCAAGCTGTAGAATGACAGACAGGAAGTCCAGACCTCCCTCTCCCTAGCCACTTTGTACAGCTTTTAGGGGGGGGGGGTATCAGTTCCCAGGCCACCCGGGAGACCGGATCGTCCCAGGGCCACCTCATCTGGCTTGTGTCCAACCAGCCATGGATTTTCTATATCCCGATTATCCTGTTCAGGATCAGGAAAGCCGGAGCCTATCCCAGCTGACTTTGGGCAGAGGGCAGATTACACCCTGGACTGGTTTCCAGTCAGTCACAGGGCACATATGGAGAAAGACAACCTTTCACATGGCATTCACATTGAGTTATGTCTCTTCTTCCGTGTACGTTGATTGTAAATCTCAAGATGTTTTTTTTGTGTGTGTATTTGATTTTGAGAGCCTCCACCTTGAGCTGTCACTTTACCACGGTGGATTGGGATCCTGGGAGCTCAATTATCAGGTTGGCTCACCCTGGGCAAATAGGTCCAGGCGCTTGCAATTGATGTGACCAAAAAAAAAAATGTTTAAATCTGACGACAAAAGTCTAAAGAATGACAAGCAGCAACGCCCTTTAGCGCATGTTTATGCCCCATTTCTTCACTCTCAGATGTCTGACAACCATCAACCATCGAACCGTGACAGCCCAACAACTTCACTAAATCAGTTTTCCACCAGGTTTTTTTTTTTTTTTGCTTTCGCTTTGCATTGTTAAGTACTTGGTCAGTAGTCTGACATCGAATTCACTTTTTTCTACCTTTTGCATTTTATGCATTAGGAACAGGCACCGTTTAAACTGCAAATACAACATGCTATAACGGTAGCTAGAGCTCTCAATACTATGAGGCACATTAAGCCGCAAATCCAGTTTCAGTAATCTGCAGACTTTTACGAGAGCAGAGGATTGGCCCACTGCCCGACCCCAGCACCTGCTATTCCTCGGCGGTCTCCCGTCCACGTACTAACCGGGACCGACCCTGCTTAGCTTCCGAGATCAGACGAGATCGGGCCGCATGCGAGGATCGGGGCGGTGCGTTATAATGTACTTCAGACTAAATGTACTGGCTTAAAAAAAAATAATAATTTCCAAAAGCAAATTTCATTCATGACAAGGAAATGTTCTAGCATCAATTATCACCTATGTTACTAGACTTCTCAATGAAGTATTTTCATAAATACAACAACAATATTGTCCTAGGGCATGCAACACTTTGGCATTGCATATCAAATCCCAATCCAGGAATTGTCTGTTTCATTTGGTTGTGGAAACGGGGCTAATTGGCTGTCAGCGGGTGAGCCGAGACCTGTCAGATTCACTTCCCGTTCGTTTCCGAGAGATTGGCTACCGGCGGGAGAAGAAACGGCACTTGGTCGACACTTTAATTCACAATTTTGAAATCAGAACATTTGAATACGATTAGAAAAGAGGATTCATACAAATTGCGGGAGTAAAGCGGCACGACTGGTTCGAGCGGCTGCCTCGCAGCTCCGGGGCCCGGGGTTCGACCCTCCTCACCGCTCTACCGGCATTCCGACGAACACTCGCTCAGGGCGAAAGAATCGCCAGTCGTCCGAGTGGCTTTCTCACAGCGGAGTAGCCACGCACTGAGAATTGCGCCATATTCCAGACCCGTTTCCAGCATCTGATTCAAGTCAACAACGCCACATTATCAGACTACTCCAATAGATGACGCTCATCGATTATCCTGCGACATGGGTGCGTTAAGAGTGCTTTTTTGTACAAGTCACAATTCATTGGAAAATAATCTGAAATCAAATGACGATGAAGGCCTGATGAAGATCAGCGGAGACCTTCCTGGCTGCGCCACAGTGGCACGCTCGACCAAATACAGTACATACGAGCAGCAACACTATGCCTGCAAGGCGTGCGCATGCATGAATTCATTATTATATTTTTTTTTGGGGGGGGGGGGGGGGAATTGCCCTGATTTCAATGTTCCAAAGAAATGCCACAAATGAGTAAGAAGAGCTCATCAAAATACAGCAAGTCAACTGTCGGCCTATTACGCACAGGTTAACACAAATGCACAGGCACTGGGGCATACCGCTCATGATTAAATCAAAAGGCACCGCTGGCGTTGGCACAGGGCGGCAGACGGATGTTCGGAGACCGGCACTCATGATGGAGGACGAAGGTGGATGAGGGGGTCGAGCCTCAAGCGCAGGTGCGGAGGTGTGGAGAACATTTTGGATGTCTGGAGTGACATTTTTGCATGGAAATGGCAGTATTTGTACCAAATAGGAGCTTAAATATCTTTCCAAATAACACAAACAGCGCCACTCAAAACATTGGCCGCACTGCAGACAAACAAAGATTGGATCCAAGGTGGGAATTTCACAGAATTGATTCCGCTTATGAATTCACTTAGCACCTCCGACTTATGATGAGCGCGCCGCCGGCGCTTTGTTATCGTTCTCCTGAGTCTCATGTGCGAGCTTTATCGCAAATTGCAAATTGTCGACATCTTCGTCAACTGTGTTTTAGCCATCCAGCGTCCGATTTGTGTTTGTTGAAGCACAAGTGGAAAGGTTGGGTGTCTTGCTCATTGTGCAGCTTGTGCCCTCGTGGCAGGTATCGGCACGGTCTCACCATCCGGCATTTTTTTTGCAAAAGCCATTGAGAAAGCTTTCAAATGTTCCAGCGCAACGGGACCGCTATCACCTTTGAACTCAGTGGGAAGCGCCATCGTACTGAATTCCCGTCAGTCCTGCCTCGCTGCTTCCTTTTCAGCAAGTGACACGCTTCCGCCACACGATGAAAGAAAGCGGCAGGTTTTTGGGGTTGTTTTTTTTTTTTTTTTTTTTTTAATGAATAACCCAAAATACATTATCTGTGGGCGGCACGGTGGCCGACTGGTTAGAGCGTCAGCCTCACAGTTCTGAGGTGCGGGGTTCAATCCCCGTCCCCGCCTGTGTGGAGTTTGCATGTTCTCCCCGTGCCTGCGTGGGTTTTCTCCGGGCACTCCGGTTTCCTCCCACATCCCAAAAACATGCATTAATTGGAGACTCTAAATTAAGCGTAGGTGTGAATGTGAGTGCGAATGGTTGTTAGTTTCTATGTGCCCTGCGATTGGCTGGCAACCACTTCAGGGCGTACCCCGCCTCCTGCCCGATGACAGCTGGGATAGGCTCCAGCACGCCCGCGACCCTAGTGAGGAGAACCGGCTCAGAAAATGGATGGATGGATGGACATTATCTGTGGAAAACTCTGGTTTAAGGCAATACGTCTTAGTTGAGTATATTATATAATACACTTTCAAATTGAGTACCAGGGACTATTATAAAATTCTGCTTTTAATGTGAGGGAGTTTTTCTTTTCCCACCGAATAACTAATTGGCTTTGTCGGAGAGACAAAAGTGTATCGAAATGTGGCTCATCGTTGGTGTACTGCTGCAACAGCACTTGACATTTGGCCCTTTCTGCCACAAGAGGTCCGACGTTGACGCTCGCTGAGGTCACGGGGCCTTGAACTTTAGGAACGTGCGGCTTTTTGTACAAGGTCCTTGTCACGTGGGAAAGAAATGAAAGCCTGGAAAGTGTGTGTGTGTGTGTGTCCCCCCCCCCACATTGCATTGCAGCATTGTGGAAAACGGTTCGAAACGTGAACGCAAATATGTGGAGGGAACATTGCCCGTGATTGGCCATGGTCGGATTTCAACAGGCTCGGCTGTTTGTGGCTTTAACTGTGTGTTGCTGCCCTCTAGCGGTCAAAATGGATGTTTCTATTTTGGCAGTCGCCACAAAATGATTCCCTTCGCCTCCTTGCGAACGTATTGCTGCTGTTGGTGCTTTAGTGTATATAAAAGGATCTTTTACCTCAAATAATAATTAAAAAAAAAAACAAAAAAAGTCTGCTGGAGATGAACTAAAACAGACATTGTCTGTCCCCCCAAATGCTCTTCTGGATGGATTCACAAATATTGCTCCTCTTTCAAGAATGATCAAGATGAATTTGATATTTATAGCTGCTGACAACCTGTGTGTCTATTGATCATCGTGTAGTTACGACGAGGAGTTGCAGGAAGGAACACAACCTCTCTCGCTCTCTTCCCTCTCTGAATAAAGTTCAACTATATATCTATCTCTATATATCTACATATCCATGCAACCGGTTCGAGCGTCTGCCTCACAGTTCTGAGGACCGGGCTTGAATTCCCGGCCCGGCCTGTGTGGAGTTTGCATGTTCTGGTCGCCAGCCAATCGCAGGGCACATACAAACAAACAACCATCCGCACTCACATTCTCACCTACGGGCAATTTAGAGTGGTCAATTAATGGATGTCTTTGGGATGTGGGAGGGAATCGGAGAAAAGCCACGCGGGCACCGGGAGAACGTGCAAACTCCACACAGGCCGGCCCGGGGATGAAACCCCAGTCCTCAAAATATATATATATATATATATATATATATATATACATATACATATATCCTCATAAAATCTTTTTTTTTTGTCAAATGAGTAGAAAGACAACTGTTTTCAGCCTTATTTCCGTGGCGCGTGTGTGTGTGTGTGTGTGTAGAAGCACGTGTGTTGCGTTACTGTCCAATTTCCCTGTTTTGACTGTTGTGCGGAGCAGCACGTTGCCAAGGAAACAGCATAACGAGAGTCGCTCTGACTGACATCTGCCATTTCCAAATTGAGCAGACCCGTATTGGGGCGAATCCTGCAATTCTGTCCGGCAGCACAGCGTCCTCGTGTTCGGATCAGGATTGTGGATCAAACGAATTGGCTTTGGTGCTGCTTGAGAGGAAATCGGGTTGAATGTTGCACCTCGTCAACTACTGCTTGAGAAAGTTTTTGCACCTTTGACCACACTCTTTGCAACCTCGTTAACGCGTCAATTGTAGACCCATTGAACGCAACGTTGACCTCCAGCGGGGCTTTAAGAACCGAAGCCCGCAAGCAAATGCCGCACGCTGGCCGACGATGTTAAGCAGGCGCACGTTTGGAGTTTCAATGTATTTGGCTGTTGGAAGTGATTTGTATTATGTTTGTATTTCCGGTTCACACAATGCCCCAAGTGGGTCGAAATTGGGGTTTGCGCTTTCTTTTCTCTGCGGCAACTCATTCACTTCTGGCTGGCCTTGAAGTATTGACACAGAAAATGCGGACAATTCTCTGTGACGCAAACAAACGGACAAACTGTGGACCAAAGTGTCCGGTGTTTTATTTCATCTTTGAAATCCTTGGCATCGATGAAGTCATGACGACCAATGAAACAGTTGCGAAGGCATTTGATGTCGAATGCTCAATGTGGGCGACGTGCGCATTTGGAACAGGTCATTATCCTTCCTTTGGTTTCGAATAGAAAGCCTTCTGGATTTTGGGGGCCTTCTGGATTCGACCGAGCGCTTTTGTCGCACGTCGATCTCTCGACGTCATGGCCAAGGAACGTCGATGTCTCTGAAGCGCCGCCGGGCCTGTCCTCCCACATCCCAAAAACATGCGTGGCAGGTTGATTGAAGACTCTAAATTGCCCGTAGGTGCGAACGGTTGTTCGTTTGTATGTGCCCTACGATTGGCCGGCGACCGGTTCAGGGCGGACCCCGCCTCTCGCCCGGAGTCAGCCGGGATAGGCTCCAGCACGCCGGCGACCCGCGTGAGGAGGAGATGAATGAATGAAGGAGTTTTGTTTCAGGTTGGCAAAATGTGCGCAAGGGTTAGGGTTATGTCGTCGGCGCTGACACAGCACGGGGACGTCGTCGACGCTCGCTGTTCTCGATGTTCTCCGATCAATGCCTTGCCCCAAGCACGAGTCGCAGGATTAGCTGCTGACGATGGTCTGCCGCTCCTTTGCTCATCGCGGAGGCCACATTTTGCAACCTTTTCAATGCGTTTCGAGGCGTAAATGTCATCACAGCTCTCAAAATGACCGGACAGGAAGAGGATAGGCTTCACCTTGCAACTTTGATTTCGATAAACCCTCAAACAAGTCATCTTCCTGAGATCTCGGCACGTTGTTTCTGAGGACGAGAATGGCGGCGTGTCCCCTGACGGCAGACCTCCTGGGATTGAGTTTAGACGAACCGCGGTAGGCATCCACCGGAACTTGATCCGAGGTTGCCGCTGTCAGGCATAATTAGGTTTATTACGAAACAACCACAAAAACAAGAGGGCACAAGTCAGTGCGGTACTGGTACCTCCAACCGTATTGTTGTGTCTGCGCGTGTCAGTGAAGATCTGACATCACGCACCGCCACGTCTCCCTTCATCCTTCATTTCGCTTTCCAATCTTCTGCAAAACATCCCGTTTGCAACGAAATATTGGAAGACTGTCGAAAAGTGTTGATGCTCGGCATCCAGGCGAATGGCGCAATGCGGCAGATATATTACATGCTTCTGAATACACTCGTCGGCTCGCTTCTTTGCATACCGGCACATCAACAATCGTCATTTATTAGAGTTGTCTACTGAATTTTGTCGATTCAGTTTTTCAGGTAAATAAAAGACGTTTGAGGCAGTGACGGAACATATTATTTACTTGATACTTTTCCCGATCATGTCGCTCAAATGTGATCATTGTTGTCTTAGTAGAGGACTTTGTCTTTTCTATCCTACGGTTCTTGTATTAGTGATGTGCAAGTGTGCACTTCTTCCTCTCCTTCTTCTAACGTAGCGTCTGTTGAGTGTCTATGTAACAGAGTCAAAGGCTTTTCGTCCGACGTGTGCCCGCTACCAAATCCCAGCGGCGTGGCTCGATAAGCAACCGAATGATGAGGAAAAACCCTCTCTCACAACACCACCTATATTTCATCGAATACACTACAAAGATATTGAATGTTCAAACTGATCAACTCGGCGCCGTGATTGCGTCCCTGAATTGCTCAGCCATTCCCAAAGTCCGCTAGTTCCAGAATTGGCCACTGGTGTTTAGTCGTGCAATGCAGCCAGAGAACGGGACTGACGCATTTCCAGGTCACAGATATACAATAATGGCGGCACAGTGCGCAACTGGTTAGCACATCTGCTTCACAGTTCCGAGGACTAGGGTTCAATCCCCGGCCCCGCCTGTGTGGAGTTTGCATGTTCTCCCCGTGCCTGCGTGGCTTTTCTGCGGGCGCTCCGCTTTTGGGAACTGAGGACGCTAATTGTTGACGCTTTGTAGGTGGAATTCTTTCCCACTCTTGCTCGATGTACAGCTTCAGCTGTTCAACAGTCTGGGGTCTCCGCTGTCGTATTTTACGCTTCATAATGGAGTAAACTTGGATAGAATGGGAAGCTTTCAATTATTTTCAAGCTTCTTTTCTGTTTATTTACAATCACTTTTTTACTGTACTGGGTGTTTTAGGCCATGTAAAAAAAAAAAAAAAAAAAAAAGCTACGAAACAGAAAGTTTGTACTGTAAATGAATATGGTGATAAAGCCATTCCATTTTCTTTTTAGATCAGTAATCTTGTTCCTTTTTTTTTTGACCATGCTCATATGCATTCATTTCCATGTTTTCAACTTCATGAGCTTAAGATCTGCATTGCGAAGAAGGATTTTGGAGTTGTCGGACATTGATGCACATACGGATGTCCCGAAAGTCAGCCCATCCAAATGACAAATTCCTCCCGTCTTTCTTTAATTCATCCTATTGGGCACCCTTTTAAAAAAAACAAAAACTGTTCAAATTATCCACACTCCCTCTGATGCTACATGAAGCCCTTTAAATCTCGCCCAATCCCGTTCCCTCCCCATCAGAAGACAATTGCGACATTCCGGTGCCAACAGAGAGCGGCTTAAACCTTCCCACGGCTTGCCGGACGACGTGGCGGTCGGGGGTTTCGGGAATGTCGTCCGGGTTCTTGAATCCGGGATGCTTCACATTTTCTCATCTTTAGAATATACAAGCCCGGTGAGAACCTTTCAGTGGAGATCTTCTGTGAACCCGGATGATGGAAACCCTGTCAGCGGTTCTAATAGGATCTCGGAGTCAAAATGGCGTTTTATTCTTGGTAACGCTGCTCTCTCGCCCCGAAAGGGTGGCTAACAAAAGGAGGATTACAGCCCTATTACTTGGAGATTACCATGTTAAAAATAACCGCTCCCAGACAAAAGACCCTCACAGCTGATTACGTCTCATCCTCAGCCGGGTGCAAGACGGTTACATATTATCGGATTGGTTCGAGACTGCCGTCGTTTCAAAGTATCAACCGGCGGGTAGCGAGTCTGCTCCGCAGTTCTGAGATTCTGGATTTGAATCCCAGCTCAATGTGCGTGCACGTACTCCCTGCGCTTGCGCCGACTTCCTCCCGCTTTCTACAAGGGAAGACGACATTTGTCCATAGGTGCGAACGCGTCCTGCCATTGATCGGCCGGGCAACCGATCCACAGTCTACCCGGTGTATCGTTCATAGAACCGAAATGTACCTTTTGCATTTATTCGTCATTATTGAAGTCGAGATAAGATTGAGCATACCAACAAGAACAACAACAACTGTTGTGCGTGTTTAAGATAAGAAGGCAACAGAGATTCAATTGGAGCCTCATCACCAAACTGTGGAGATAAGCGACCTCCTGAAAATAAGATAAGAGGAGGAGGAGGAGGAGGAGGAAGGGGAAACGGCTTGCTTGAAACTTGTCAAATGCTTACACTTTGAAATTCCTCTTTTGGCATTTAGACAATGACATCATATGTGTTATGGGAACTTTTGAGTCAATGTCATCAATTCTGCATCTTCTCGCAGACTAGAGCATGTTGATACCGTTTGTCGCAATGTAAAGAAAATGTCTGCACAAACATTTACAGTGTATCTATATATACACATATACACATTTTTGTAACAAGTTTAATAAACAGTGCATACAAGTTTATACCCAACTCATCACTTGTGCAAACAAACAGAAAACACAAAGTTCAAAACAAGGGAAAAAAAAAAAAAAGGTGGCATCACTCTTTTATGAAAAAAGTAGCCTCCAAATAAAGATGCAAAAATGTGTAGAATTTGATGTACCGCTGTCTCCGAGACAGATAAACGCGCACAAATGTGGTTGGATACACGTAAATAACTCATTTGAGTTCACAAAGGAAACTTTGGAAGTCATTCCTAACATGATGTTTCTCGTTTGATGTAATTACAAAGGCGTTAGCTGCTGGGGGGGAAAAAAGGGCAGTCAGCATCAGCGAGCGTTTCTTTTGGGCCATAAAGGCGAGCAGTTGCTGAACTTTTTCAACGGGTCCTCGTCAGGGTTTGAAAGAGTTCACTCATCAGGGACAACATCCTGCTTCCATTTGTTTCCCCCCCCAGAGATATTTTTATCTTCTGTTGCTAAAACATTTCACTTGAATAAAATAAATACTTGTTTGTTTGTTTGTTTTTTATAAACACATTTGAAGCTCAGAATAGCTTTGGAAGATGCCTTGTTAAAAATGTACAGTATATGCATCATAGGAAGAGATAGCGCGGTAGAAGCAGCGCCAGGCTGAGCACGCAGCCGTTCTGAAGTGTCCTAACAGCGGACGAGTGAGACCACTGCACCTCCTCGGAGTCTTCTAGAAACCACACGAAAGAGAATTCAGAACACACACACACACACACACGAGTATTTTCGCATTTGCGTCGGAGCGGCTCGCCGCTTTTTAGTTGCCTGCTTTGTTTGCTCGTTTTTTGTGTATGTTGCAAAAAAGGGAAGGCTAAAAATGTCATTTTGCGCCCCTGTCTATGGATGGAATGGATTGTTTTGTTTTAAAAAAGGAGACGCCTCAGACGGCAAACGAGGGAGCGGATTCAGCAGCCGTTTAGGAGACCGTTTACACCGGAATGAGAACACACTGTCTGGGCTTCTTGTCGGATGCAAATTTCAAAAGTGCTCTTCTAACTGCTGCGTGTTTATGCGCCAGCCACATCTTTGTCTCATCCACACACAAACACAGGAAAAGCACCCCACTTTGGGAGTTTTCTGTTTTCGTAAAAAACAATAGAGACCGCCACGCGTGTTGGACATAAAAAAACAATGGAAATATCGACCAAATAGGTGCATTTAACATGGCATACGTACCACAGTCTTTGTGGAAGACGCGAGGGAAGCAGTGCAGAAAACCGTAACCGCAACGGCAGTACGAGCAGCCCTTGCGCACCCATTCGCCGTGCGGAATCACACCGCAGTGCCTAGAGAAAGAAAGAAAGAAAAAAAACAAGCAACACATTAGGCACAAGCGGTGTTGACTTTTGCTCTTTTACAGGCAACGATCTGTTTAGATGCATTCCAAGGGGGGCTGCAGTGCACCAGAGGGATCTGTGAGCTGAAGTGCCAGGAAGAGGCAGCCATGTTGCATTCACACAATCGCAGACAGCCGAATAAATGATGTGACTTCTGAGATATGTATCAATTTATGATCGCGTGTCTTTGCGGCTGTTCCGGTCATCCGAAGACGAGAGCGCGACGGGTCGAACGCGTAACTTAGTCGTCGGATCATTTGTGGCCGTTGAAGCGTGGCGCTTCGTTACCCGTATAAATAAAACCAAGGCTGCGTGAAATATTTGACAAAAGAAGGCGAGAAGGGGGAGCGGAAATGTGTGGGTACTAGTAGCGTTTTGTTTTGTTTTGTTTTTGTCATTACCTGATGCGCTGGTTGTACTCACAGCTGCGGCCGATAAAGAAGGGAGGACACGCGCAGAAGCTGCCCAGAATGCAGGTCCCTCCGTTCTTACAGCAGCTTCGGCTCTGCTCGGCGGCTTGGAAGCAAAAGAAACGTGCAGTACAAAAATTGTAGAAATTGTAGGTTGAGATTTGGTGCACTTTGTTCATTTCACATAAGTAAGAAAGAAAAAGAAAAAAGAAAAAAAGGTTGAGATGGGGCCCGGGCCCCCGCGGTGTCTGTGACGTAAGCCATTAACCACACGCATTCCTGCGACGCATCTGCTGTTCGTCAGCAGACAAACACAAAGAGTCTGAACAAACATCTGAAAATAGCGGAAATACACTAAAAGGAATCCATCATACGCGCAAATACGTACGAGGCGTGGTTTTGCACGACGGTCGCTTATCGAGTGGCCGCGCTTCTCGACGTTCATGTGAAAGTTGTTTCTACAAAACGCTTATTTTTTGGGGGGGGGAGCGGCCAGCGCTCACGTCTGCGAATCCCGCGGCGACTACCTGGGCGAACTTACCGTCGGTGAGGCCGACGAAGGGCACGACGGCGTCGGCGTCGCGGTGTTTACGGTCCCCGTCGTTCGGAGCCCGAGCCCGGGCGAAGCGACGGAGGGGGCCCTCGGAGGCCTCGGCGGGGGAAACGAGGGGGGGCGGCGAGGTCTGACCTTTGTCTCCCACGCGACCTAAAAATAAGAAGTCGAACACAATGTCAGCTAAAAAAAAAACAAAATAAGGCTTTAATTGACATATCGCGCCGAGAGAAGCCGAGATTTGTCCTTCTCATTTTGTATTGTTTGATTTGCGTGCGCATTGATTGGAACATAAGCGTTTTATTCCGCTTTTGCACGTCGGTTGCCGAAAGATCCACATGCGCTGGAGCGATTCTTATTTTTCTCGAATTGCCTCCGGTTGAGCACATTTGAAATTCATAAACACAAATGAGCACTGTGACTGTAATTTCAACATCGCCATAGAGTCAAGCGAGGAAAAGGCCGGAACAATCGAGCGACTTGGCTTCCTGTGAGACGTAAGAGAAACGTGACTATATCATTTGTCGTGAATCATAATAATGATGATGATGATGATGATGATGATTGCAACACTGACCTGATGCGCGGACGGCAGCAAAGGGATGGAGACAGAGCAGAGACCAAAATACAATCCTGGAAAGAAAAAAACTCTTCGTGAACGAGGCGCGCGCGAGAAAAACATAATCAAGGACTAATAATAAACAATCCCCCCAAAAAAACATTTTCCACAGTTGTGTTGGTGATTTGAGGCTCACCTGCGGAGTTGCATGTTTGTCCTGTAGGCGGAGGGGGGGGGCAATGCACAATGGCGAAAATCAATCAATCAATCAATCCGCAATAATAATAACAATAAGAAGAATCATTGACAAATATAGAAATGTTCTCCTAAAGAGGCTGAATCAAGCCAATTCCGAGGGGAAGGTCCGGCGGAAGTCGGAAATTGTCGTCGTCGTCGCCGCTCGCTCGCTCGCTTTGTGGGCTGAATGAAAAAGCGCGTCTCGGTCCGTCGGGGGGGCAAACGAAGTCGCGCTCCCGCAAGGGCGTCTCGAGTTGGCGTGCTGCTGGCCCCCCCCACCCCCGACCCCCAGGTGACTCTCATCCAGGTGGGGCGGGTGACCCCGGAAGTCCCGCCCACTGGCGACCTCGCTCTTTCATTGGCGCGGCTTTAGCCCCAATCGACAACAAAGCGAGAAACTCAGCAAAGTTCCCCCCCCCCCAACTAAAAAGATTATTGCGAGGCATTATTTTACTACTACTGAAAGACTTAATAATAATCATCATCATCATCATCATCATAAAAACGAACAGAGACCAATAGAAGATAAGCAACCAATGCACATTGGTATCGTTTCGCTTCTCCAAAGTTCACTTGTCGAAAGTCTGAGCTGCCCCCCCCCCCCCCTCCCTCTCTCCCCCCCCCCCCCCCCTCGCTTCTTTACGCATATGGATATGAGCCTCATTGGCCAAACATTGTCATGTTAAATGCTGACGGCCACCGGCACGAAACAAGCTTTTCTGCGCACACCCCCTGACAAATGCATTTTTGCTCGGGTGTGTCTCTCTCTCTCTCTCTCTCTCTCTCTCTCTCTCTCTCTCTCTCTCTCTCTCTCTCTCTCTCTCTTACTTCCGATTTCAAGTCGCCTTGAGATTTGCTGCATTTGCTCAATTGGGCCCCGTTTTTGGAAAAGCATTTGATGAGATTTGGATTTCTTGGCTCGAATTTCATTTGATACACCAATCAATAGGACAAAGCATTTGGTTTGGGTGTATTTCGGGAAACGTTTCGGTCACCCCTTGCAGGGGAGCCCGTTCAAAGATGCGCTGAACCTTTTTCTTGAGCAGACCACGGCAATTAGAATCCTCCCAAAGTCTCTCAAATGGTTTTGATCTGCGCAACACCTCGATTTATGAAACATCCAATGGAATCAACAAGTCCTACAGCGTTTGAAATTCCCTTCTTCGCGGATTGGCAGGGAGCAATCACACGATTGCGCTCACTTTTGCCGTCCAATGGAATTGGAATAAAATGTCGGGGGTGTGCCAACAAGTCTCGCGCCCGCGCCCTGCAGTTTTTGGAGCACCGATCCAACGCAGGGGTCACGGGAGCACGGATTCCGCACGATACCGGCCAAGAAACACTGACCGTCGTGGCGAGGTTCCTTTTGTTCCAACGAGGCCGCACGCACGCACGAGTGTGAAACGTACACTATCGTTGGATCGATCATCTCCGAGGCCAATGGCTTTTCCATTTGTGATATCTCCTTCTTTTCCTTTCCCGTATCCCAGTTGACCGTCGAGGGACAATCACAGGTGGAAATGGCTATTTTGTCATCCGCGCTTGCATCACAATGCGGTCTTGGTCTCACGCTAATGCACAGCGGGAGCGCCGGCAGCATGGGGAGAAAGCTTCATCTGAAAACTCCAGGAAATCTGCATCTGAAAGCTGGCGGCTAACGGCGACAAATGAAAGGCGAGCGCGTACGCGAGGACAAAGAGAAACGCACCGCGGGGCCTACGGCCGCGAGTTTCGACAGTTGCGGCAATTAGGGAAGTCAAGGCGTCTTTTGTCTGATTTCTAGAGAACCTGGGCTGTTGTTCGGTCCTCACGGCTTTCTTAAGAGGTTTCTTCTTGTTCAGAGGATGGCAAAAAAAAAAAGAAGAAGAAGAAGAAGAAGAAGAAGAAAAAGAGAAATCGACACAAATACTAATTTCCCTGGAAACGCCGAACGGAACGGCAAAGTACGGGAAACTCAATGAAAACAACTCTTGCTGTCGAAACACTGCAAAACAAATTCAATGAGATCTTTGGAACTATTTAGAAGCACGGAATATTCGCCAATCGACAGCCATCACTGCGACTCCCATTGATTACTCTTGCTAGCAGATGATGTACCAGGCCTGATCTGCTGTTGTTGTTGTTGTTGTTGTTGTTGTTGTTTTTTGTCTTGGGTGGGGTTGAAGTGAAAGTGGTCACAAAAGTCACCTTTGAGGTGATGCATGTTGTTGTAATTGTAATCAGATTAGTTTGGAGTCGAAATAATACGCGTATCCTCGGTGGAAGAGTTTTGGCAGTGTTGCGCGTGGTGTACTTTGCAATATCCTTTTTTTTTTTGGTAAATAAAAGCCCATTATCGTTTGAAAAATAAACAGCTCACAGAATGTTGTTATTGTGTTTGGGGACCGTAGCCGAGTACAACTCTTCATTGCAGCTTCGCTGAGTAGCCTGGCAAAACTGTTTGATTGACATCAACATACGACCAATCACAGTCAAGTAGGAAGCCATGCCCCGCACTTTTTGTTTTTTCAATCTACAGCACACAAACATCAGATAATCTAAACCAGAGGTCACTAAACGGCGGACCTACGGCCTCCTCGGTGGGGCCGGCGGACCGCCCTGGGTCCTCCGTCGCGGGATGCGTCCCGTCCGCCGGGCTTCTCCCACCTCTTGATCGATCGGGCGGGGTCCTCAGCCTCGGCGGCGCGGGCACAGCAATGACAGAACACTTCGGTCAGTCTTTGTGCATGCCGAACGGCGTCAATTCACTCGCATGTGTCCGCAGGCACACTTTCGCTGGGTGAGGGGCCACTCACTTATTACGACAAATAACTCAAGAAAATGCAAATTGCTTGGGTATCCCCTCACTCACACTCTCGTCCTATAGAGTTTTAGAATTGGCATAGTCACTTCAGTTGGAGAGCCGGGTTCGCGACCCTTGTCCCGCATGCATCCTGTCCTGTCCTGTCCTGTTCCCGTCCTGTCCCTCCCTCACAAGGTGAAGCGCTACTGCCTCATACGACACTCATATCTCATGTTTCATAGCTCGAGAGAAGTAAAGACTTCCTTTTGTCAATTAGTGCTTTGTCTTTTGTCTTCTTTTCTCACTTTGTTGTGTTCGACTCTGATTCTCAATAAACATCAATTATAATACTGAGAAACCACAGCGGCCGCTTCAAAACTCCACCGTGACACAGTCAAACTCTTTTGTGGCATAAAAGGGATACTGATCCTCCTTTCTGCTTGACCGAACAGCCGAACGAGACAAAAACAAGAAAGAGAGCTTGTTTCTTTCTTTATCTGTAGTGAAGCACTTTATTTGAACATGTATCATTTTCATTTTGTATGTGCTTGCTCTCAATTTGAAATGCAGCTCTGTTTTGATTGACCAATCATTTGATTGACAAATAATTCATTATGTGGCCAATCGGAATTGTTGCCTGCACTTTTTCCACAAATTCAAATCGTTGTGATCATATGTATGTATATATGCATGCATGCGTGCAGTATATAATATTGGCGTTTTGCTCAAACTATCCCAAGGGTTGTAAATTGAACATTGGAGTCAACGGGGGACTTTGAATTCCTTGCCGCACTTCCAAAGTGGCTTCATTGGAGACCAGAAGCATGTCTCCAATTTGATCGAGGGGCTCGATGGAGGAAAATGGTTGTCTTTCGAGCGAGGCCGGGCCCGGGCCCTAGTACTCTGCATTGCCATGTCCAGCTGTGGTGGAAAGTGCGATTGTGTCGCCCTCTGCTGGCCGACTTGCATAGCCTACTGTCTCTGGCAGAGAGAGGACAGGTTCTCCTCACTGATTTTGTTTGACAATTGAGCATGACGAGCCAATTAAGATTGACTTTCGCCTGAGTTTCTGCACTATTAAGTATTGCATGCGTTTCAAAAATCATATCCAATCTTAGCACTAGTAATAGTGGCCCACATTTCTTAAGGAACGTGAGGAACAATGTAGTAAAAATACATGCACGCTGTTTTACATTGTGTTGACCGTATTTAAGGCGGCGGGCACTCAGTTGTTGTTATTGCCCGCCTCCATTGTTGAGGCTGTGGGCGTAAAGTGTACGGTGCCCGTCGCCGGCATTTGTCACCGTAACCTTTATGGGCGGCGCTTCTCGGCACACGTCCCACCGGGGAAGACCGAGGACACGCGAGAGAATCTCTCGGCTGACCTCGGAACGCCTCGGGATTGCCCCGAGAGCTGAAATGTTAATGGATTCGCTAACATACTCATACGGAGAAAAACAGGGCTGTGTTTTCCTGTGTCAGGTGTGGCGCTATCTTTGTCTTCTGTTTTTAAAGATCTACGCTAGTTAGAAATCTTCAAACAATCACCCTTGACCTTTAATTTAGCAACTGCGTGTAAAGTAACATTACATATTTCCCTCGAAACATTGTACTGTATGTCGTAAAGTGCTTTAAGTGGTCTGCTAAACTACAAAGGTGCTCTTCGATGTATTTAAGATTCCTCTCTGCTCATGTCCTCGTCAACATGCAGCAACTATTCAGAAGGTAACTGCGGGAGCAAAATATAAGCGAAGACACAAGGCAAAGGGTTCTCTGGGACGTCCTCCGGCTGTCCCTTTTCCTTCTGAGGCTGGTATCCATTGGAACCTTCCACGGAAGCGTCAGTTGGGGTCAGGTTGAATGAAGGGTTGAGATGTCCGTCTTTCACAGCAGACGGCGACGACGACAATAATGTCGGCGGTAGCAACGGTGCTTGACGCGGAATGGCGGCGCTACTCGCGCGGAGTTTTTCGTCGGGCGTCTTGCGGTGCCCATTTGTAGTTGGTGACGAAACATTTCCCCGGTCGACGCAATCCGTCGCCGGTGCTTCCGATTTGGAGTGCAGGACGGGAATAGCCATTAATTCTGCCTCAGTGTGGTGACGCATTTCCACAAAAACGGGATGGCAACTTTGTTTAGTCTGGAAAACAGACACAATAACACCAACTTCATTATCGGCCAATCTGAAACACTTTTCAATTACCTAAGAAATGGTTCTGGGCTTATACTGCATTGTTCAAGGCGCTCAATTCAGATGTGCCGATGTAGAATACTCTGCTCGTTTAAAGGTCACGTGTTTTGTTCTTCTCATCCTCAGCCAGGTGCCGTGAGGGATCACCAGGTGTGTGCCATGGGAAATGACCACATTTCGCTCAAATGTATTTCTATCATGCATCTATCTATCTCTGTGGAACGAGATATGTCAGCGACGTAAAGTGAAAGGCAGCGTAATTGAGATGGCAGATCAGGTACACGCTCGAGTTTAATAGTGTAACAGCTCCCGGAAAGAAGGTGTTCCTCAGCCCGAGGGTCTCAATTTACCAGCCCATCTACGTTCCTCCTCTCACCTATGGTCGCGAGTGAAGAGAACCTGTCCTCTAGCTGCCAGAGACAGTAGGCTATGCAAGCCGGCCAGCAGAGGGCGACACAATCACACTTTCCACCACAGAGGTCCTCGGAAAGGTGGAGTCCAAGGTACTTGGAGCCTGAGATGTGCAGGTGGGGCAGGGGGCGTGTGTCTCTCCGGAAGTCCACCACCATCTCATTGATCTTCTTCACACTGATGCGAAGATTATTTGCGCGCCAGTCCACAAGATGTTCTACCTCCTCTCTGTTTATGGTGATGCGTCCCACTACGGCTGTGTCGTCCTTAAACGTCACTATTTGACAGCTCAGACGTTTCGCTGATCGGTCAAAGGTCTGGAGGGGGGCTCGGTGCTGAGGGCGACGGGGGGAGGAGACGGTGTCGTGGATCCCGACAGTGTGTTGTCTTTTGGCGAATGTTTGCGTGCTGGTGTCCGGTGAGATTTGTTTTCGAATGTCAAATATGCGGCTCGGCCAATATGTGTTGAGTAGTCGTTGGACTCCCACCCTCGAACCACAAGAGCCATTTGTATTGGCAGAAACAAATGACCAGCGAATCACAATCAAATTGTTACTCCTGGTACTATTTCGAAATCGTAGTCCGACAAATGAAAAATCCAATGTGATGATTTGAAAAGTATCGATTAAACTGGTGGGAGCACGCCGGCAAGTTTTGACGGATGTGTTTCAGCTGCCATGTCTCCGTACAGAAAAGTTGGCTTACTTTAACAAGGATCCCTCGTCGTAGCTTGGCCTTTTATGTACCCCGTCAGTACTCCTTCAGCGGGGAGCTAGTTTTTTTTTGTTTTTGTTTTTTAAACCGACTTTATGGAGAGCTCAGTGAAACTACATAACCCAGACGAAATAAATATTAAAATCTAATTTAGTCCAGTAGCCTGTTTTTCCATCAGGTATTGTTGATACCCAAAACTTAATGATGAAAGATCAGGCAATTTGAAAAACAAATAACAAAATATTCCGTGACTTTTTCATTTTTATTTTCAATTGTTAATTGAATGTGGAAAGAACTAACGATACGTGGATTCATACACCACAGTTTTGTCACATCTGTCCAAGGATAGCCTTCTAGAAACTTTGTAGCTTGTCGAGGAGAATTTTGGGTAAATTATACGCCCAATTCCAATGAAGTTGGAATGTTGTGTTAAACATAAATAAAAACAGAATACAATGATTTGCAAATCATGTTCGACCTACATTTAATTGAATACACGACAAAGAGAAGATATTTCATGTTTAAACTGATCAACTTGATACTTTTTAGCAAATAATCATGAACTTGGAATTTGATGGCTGCAACACGTTCCCAAAAAGCGGGGACAGGTGGCGAAAAAGACGGAGAAAGTTGAGGAATGCTTATCAAACACCTGTTTGGAACATCCCACAGGTGAACAGGTGGGTGCCGTGATTGGGTAGAAAAGGAGCTTCCCTGAATTGCTCCGTCATTCACAAGCAAAGATGGGGCGAGGTTCTCCTCTTTGTGAACAAGTGCGGGAGAAAATAGTCGATGAGTTTAAGGACAATGTTCATCAACGTACAATTGCAAGGAATTTAGGGATTTCTTCATCTACGGACAATAATATCATCAAAAGGTTCAGAGAATCTGGAGAAATCACTGCATGGAAGCGGCAAGGCCCAAAACCAACATTGAATGCCCGTGACCTTCGATCCCTCAGGTGGCACTGCATCAAAAACCGTCATCAATGTGTAAAGGATATCACAACACGGGCTCAGGAACACTTCAGAAAACCAATGTCTGTAAATAAAGTTCGGCGCTACATCCGGAAGTGCAACTTGAAACTCTACTATGCAAAGCAAAAGCCATTTATCAAAAACACCCAGAAACGCCGCCGGCTTCTCTGGGCCCGAGCTCATCTATGATGGGCTGACGCAAAGTGGAAAAGTGTTCTGTGGTCCGACGAGTCCACATTTCAAATTGTTTTTGGACATTGCGGACGTCGTGTCCTCCGGGCCAAAGAGGAAAAGATCCATCCGGACTGCCATGGACGTAAAGTTCAAAAGCCAGCATCTGTCAGGGCATGGGGCTGTGTTAGTGCCAATGGCATGTGTAACTTACACATCTGTGAAGGCACCATTAATGCCGAAAGGTACGTACAGGTTTTGGAGAAACATATGCTGCCATCCAAGCGACGTCTTTTTCACAGACGCCCCAGCTTATTTCAGCAAGACAATGCCAAAGCACATTCTGCACGTGTTACAACAGCGTGGCTTCCTCCCGGTGGGACATGCTTTGAACATCTGACCAGGGAGACAGCCAAGGAGGCATCCTAACCAGATGCACGAGCCACCTCATCTGGCCTCTCCCAGTGGAGAAGAACAGTGGCTCTACTCTTGAGTCCCTCCCGGATGACTGAGCTTCTCACCCTATCTCTAAGGAAGAGCCTGGACACCCTGTGGAAAAAAAAAAACACATTTTCGCTTGTGTCTGTGATTCGGTCAGGACCTGCAGTTGGTCACCACAAGTGAGGGTGAGAACGTAGATCGACAGGTAAATTGAGCTTTACCTTTTGGCTTAGCTACTTCACTATGACAACAATACAGAGTCTGCATCACTGCAGACGCTGGATCGATCAGCCTGTCGATCTCCAGTTCCATTTTTCCCCTCAATTGAGAAGGTCTTTGAGAGAATTACCCCTTACCGACTCACACCGTTCCGAGTTAAGGTCAGCAGCACCCCATTCCTACTACACACATTTTTGATTCAGTGCGCTGCCTCCCCTTCCTGCAATGCCCGATGGTGGAGCAGAATTTCCTCTCAGTTGTCCAGAAGCCATTCTCTATAGCTTCACTGAACTCCTCCCATGCCTGAGTTGTTGTTTTTTTTTTTTACCTCAATGACCACCAAAGCTGCTTTCCGCTTGGCCTGTCAGTAATCCATCAGCTTCACCATCTGATCGGTTGACAGCGCCACCCCTCTCTTCCGAGAGAGTGTCCGAGACCAATGACATGACCGCAAAGTCTCACCAGAACGAGGGTCTCCCCATCAGGACCGCTCTCAATTTACCCCTCCAAGAACTCCAAAAAGGCTGCGTATGCTGAGCTGCTGTTCAGCGCATAGGCACAAGCAATAGTCAGGATCCGTCCCCCACCTGTAGCTGGGGGATAAACGGCCACTGAGCGCACACCTGCTCGGCGCCTGTCAGCGGGAGTGGAAGGAGTCCAACCCCACTCAACAAGACTAGTACCAGAGGCCAACCTGTGCGTTGAGGCGAGTCCGACTAGATCTACTCGGAACTTATCGACTTATCGGTGACATTGTCACAATCCTAGAGCGGACCGACAAGGCCACCGCGGAGCCTCCCTGGCCCCTCCCACAGGTGGTGTGCTCATGGGAAAGGTGACCCACGTTACCTCTTTGGGCTCTGCCTGGGCGAGCCCCGTGGGTGCAGTGCAGGCCACTAACCCAAACACAGAGGGGGGCCCCCGGTGACCCACATCCAGGTTAGGGAAATTGAGTCCCAATAATTGGATTTATTATCGGGGGTTTCTGAGCGGTGCTTTGTCTGGTCCCTCGCCTACGACCTGTTCAACCATGTTCAGGCATTAACTCCGAAGATCACTGGAACGCACAAACCCCTCCACCGCCGCAAGGTGACAAGCTCGGGAAGGAGGTCTTGTATGGACAATAGTCATTTCCAAGTATTCCAATGAGTGCCTCACCTAAGTGACAAATATGGTTTCTTTGCTCAAGAAATAGTTCATGCAAAAGGATTGATGGGTTATCGCGACTCCAACCTTGTTTCGTTCCCCACAGAAGAATTGAATCACTTGAAATTCATTTACACGGTTTAGCTCATATTCTTGTCTCTCAAAAACAAAGCTTACCAGTGATGTCATCCATTTGTCCTTCAATACTGGCATTGGGATTGGGGGATAGACCTTCAGTTTGATACTGGAAAAGGTAACATTGCACAATATTAATAATATTCTGATTCTTAGGGAGCAAACCAAGGCAACCAATTGACGGATGATGTGAAACTGCGTCTTCTGTTGCTCACCATTCCCAGTTTCTGTAGCAGAGGGTAACAATTAAGCAGAGGAGAACAAAAATAGTTGCCAGGGTGATGCCGATAGCCTTGATCAAGTTATCAGCTGGAGAAAGACACAGAAAAAAAAAAAAAAATGAGGAATGAGTCGCGTTCTGATGTCGGATTTGTTTTGAGAAATGATGATGTTGCATTTCCAACCGAGTTTCTAGTTAGTAAGAAGAAGCGACATACTGAGTGAATTCAGGGTGGCAGTGATGGATGTGGCGCCGCATTGGCCCACAGCGGTATTTGCCTTCACTGTGAATGTGTAGGAGGTGATCTGAAGGCTTTTGGCGGTCAAGCTGGTGGCCTGACAATTATCTGGAACAAGAGAGGTTTTGACATTGTACACCAAATCCAATACGCCTGATATTATTTGAAATGATGGACTAGTCAAAAAAAAAAAAAAAAAAAAAAAATCAGAGAGAGAATGGATCTTTGACCTGTATGCAAAGGTGCAAAAGTATTGGGCCACCTGCTTTCCAATTTTCTCTTTGGCACAATCCTGCTGACCGTCCGTCTTTCTACTATTATTTTCTTGTTTGTATCGCAAAATAAAGAATCTGTTATTGTCACTGCAAACACGATCATACAGCGAGTTGAGCCGCTGTAATAAATAAATCGGGTGCGCGCGTGTGTAGATTTAGCTACCGGCCGGCGGTTAGCTGTGTCAGTTTATGACCTGAAAAGAATCGAGTTTTAACACTACCTGTGCTGGTATTCATGACAGCGCCCATGTTGTCCCAATAGTACAAAGTGTAGCCTCGGACGAAGGCAGGCTGCTCTCGTAGGGCGACGGGATCCCAGGATACCTCAACATCCATATCCCTCTGTTTCCATCGAAGTGTTTTGAAAAGACGATCTTGTATGACTGGCAAAGCAGACAAACAAACAAACAAAAGCAATGTTTTCAGGACATTTTCATCCAGCGATGTGCATGCCACAGACAAAGGCGCCCCCAAACATAGATCTCACTTTTCTCCTTGACATATCCTTCCACTCTCTCGAGTAGCACCGGCGCCCTGTGAGTGCAGGCATGTATCGACAGCAAGTATCTAACTCCTTCTTTTAAGTTTTCTGGCGAAAGACATCATCCACAACAGAAGAAAAGTGCTTTCAGACACAGCAACATCATAGTGTATCTCTTACCTGCAGAAAACCGAGCTTACTTGAAAATATATTGACTTGAGTTTCACTAGGAGGGACTCTGAGCCAGTCTACTGCGCACGGCCCGACTGCTGGGCACCAGTCTACGATATAGCCACAGCTCGCGGTCGGACTGGCGGACCAAGACAGGTTGAAAGCACCGTGAGTGCCTCGTGTCCTGGACAACTTAACTCCACCGCTTCCTGTTGGAAAAGACGCACGCAGATTAGAACGACAACATTTGCGGCCTCTTGAACAGTCCCGTTGTATTATCCTGTAAGATCCAACAGAACTGGAGGACGGACACGTAACTTGCTCAGCGGTGGCATATTTAGGCATGTGTTTTGCAGAGCAACACAACGCGGACCCAATGGCAGCCACGCGTGCCTGTCGGAAGGAAAATGAAATGTATGCATGTGTGCATTTGAGAGATTCAGGGCTTGCAGCAAATGTTCAAGGACCAGTGCATATATATATATATATATTTGTAATTTGATATTTGATATATTTTGGAAAGATTTTTTACATATTGCAAGGACGAACCTTGAATGTTCAAATTTCAATGTGAATGAATGCGAATCCTTTTATGAAGCGGGTTCAATGCCAGTTCGCAAAATTGCGGGTCAGTCTACGACAGGGTTCGTCTTCAACGTTTTGGAGGAAGACAAACATCTTGCGATACAAATACATTCACGATCAACGCAAGGGACTATTCGTATTTAAGCTGTGACAACTCATCAGCGCTAGGCGTCGCTATATTCCACACAATGGCGGTCCTCGTCGTACCTGCATTGAGGACAGGGATGGTGATAGTAGAAGGAGAAGAGCTTCCATATTGATTCCTGGCTCGAACACTGACCGCATACTCTTTGGTGGAGTCCAGACGGAGGGCGAAGCTGTGCTCCGGGTGCGTCACTCGGGCTCTTTCTCGTCTCCCAGAGGTCGGTGCCCAGGTCATTTCATAATCCACGATGTCTCCGTGGCTTTGCTTGGCCAGTGGTACCTGCCAACAAAAAATCAATACTGTGAAATGATTTGCATCGGAGGTTATTTCAAGTATTATAAAGTCGACACTCACTTTCCACGTGATGATGGTTTGGTTGCCTTTTACCTGAGTCCATACATCGAGAGCGTCTGGAACTGGGGGGAGAGATTGAAAGAAATCGTGTCCTAAACATTCAACACGGACGGCGTCGTAAGTTATGTCGGTTTTGTCCATTGCCCGTTTTCCAAAAACACCAACCGTCGCCCGTCGTGCGAAACTCGGCACTCGAGCTCCACTCGCTCCACTTCCACAAATGTCGACTCGTTCCGCAGCGGATCGTCGCCGTGTATGTCCAGTTGGGAATCAAGCCCTTCAAGACTGCGAAGCTAAGGCCGACTCCAACACGTTCCGTCTAGGATCACGATACGGATGTACATTGCTTTATTCCGGCATTTTCATCTTCTCACCCTCTTTGCGGTACTTGCTTTGTTAACTTACTACTGCATGCGTTTCCCCATCGCTGATGTTCAGTCGGCAGGTTATATCTAGATCCTCATAAATTCGTATTGCCCACTCCCACTGTAGTCTGACATTGTCCGAATTAACTGCTAGGACTTTGACTTTTTGCGGGGCAAACATGCGGACTGTAATGACACCAAAAAAAAAAGAACTTCATTAATTCAAAGATAACATAGCGTATCACAGAGCTAATTGTGTTTGTTTGTTTGTTTGTTTGTTTTTACGAGAGAAAAGAGTTGAAGTGGACATACCTCTATTGGTAAGGTCTGCCCTATCCGTGAGCACGACGGTGGCAAGTTGGTTTTCTGCTGTTAAAGTCCAATTCCGCTCTCCAACGTCCACTTGCATTTTGTGAGAGCATCTGCCGTTGGACCCGTCTGCACATTGGCTGGAACACACAAAAACAAATCAATACACATTTGAGTTTCGTACATGTCCTGTGCGTGTAGCGAGCCGGCAAAAAGAAATGTTCAAGTGAAGATAGGTCGAACACGATTTGCAAATCATTGTATTCATTGTATTTGCGTTTCACCCAACGTCCTTGACTTCATCGGAATCGGGGTTTGGTAATCGTAACTATGCTAACACAGTAGTAAAGTCATAATTACAGTCAATGTTTGTGCGAAACACAATTCCTTCTAGGCCATAAATACAAAATGATCCAATGAGAACTGGCGAGACCTTCCTGTGCCGCGTGATGACGTATCTTTAGAACTTTATAACTACCGCGCTAACTACAGTAGTTACATTGCGCAACGTTTCTAATCTTGACAGCACCGTCGTGAACTGCATTTGAAATCATTACAACTGAGGATGACGTCACACATGGACTGCATAGAATCAAGTCAAATTGAATATGAGGCAATTGACAAATAGACTATCCAGCCATCTCGGACACCGCTTATCCTGGTTGGCGCCGGAGCCGATCCCGGCCGACTTTGGGCGAAAGGCGGACGACACCCCGAACTGGTCGCCAGGGCGCATATAAGACAGTAGCACTACTTTGACAATTCTTAAAACGTTGAATGAAAAAAAAAAATAACATCTGACGCTTCACAACCGCAGAAACTTTCAAATGAGGAACTTTAAATGAACTATTGAACTGTTGATGGCGATACATGCTTGTCAGCACTATTTGAGCACTTCTGGGGAATCAAGATGTCAAAAGGCCATTGCACCGGCGTCAGCGGTGGGACGTAACCGAAGTCAAAATACCGACATCGAATTTTCAGGTAGCGGTACTTTACTCAAGTATCGTCTTCTCTGATGAACTTTTACTTTGAGGCCTTACATTCAAGGCGTGCGGCAAAATGTTGGCGATCTTCGACCAGTCCGCGGTAGCAAGTGTCATCTACTTTGATGTTGTCTGCTGGGGGATCAGCATCCGTTGCCAATTACGCCAAATGCATAAATAAACACCTTGGGACTGAAGCTTTTGTTTTTCTTCTCAGTAGAAGCACTATGCAAGTTAATAACACAGAGAAACGATTTTGTGTGGAGAGGTTTTTTTTAGTTATCAAAACGTGTCTCGCATATAATTGACACAAAAACAATGTTTGACTTCTGTACTTATTTTGGCTATATAGACCTAACTTGAACTTGACATAAAAAAAAAGTGTCACTTAAATTTCAAAAAACACTCATACGAGTGTCCAGAAAAGGCCCCTCTGACAGCTACTTCTGTTTGACCCAGTTTTGCGTCCGCTTTGTCCATATTTGGCTAAGGCCGCCCCCTTTCCTCTGATTGGTTGCCTCCGTGTAGAAGACCTACTTGTGAGAGCACACGTGTTTGTTGTATTTGTAATTATTATCTTACAACAAGGGCATGGTGGGACAAGAATAGTCAATGATTGAGTGTAGCGACAGGAGGCGTGACCAAACAGTCCGTCAATCATTGGCACATGCCCGCTGCACACACGGCGGCCCACAGGAACGTACCGCAGCCTATCGCAGAGTAGACTCCTATAGTTTCTTGGCCGATGATGGAACTCCGGTTATAAGTTAAGAAATAAAATAAGGCGGCACGGTGGAAGACTGGTTCGAGCGTCCGCTGGATGGATGGAAAATCAAATCAAAATTTTGGACAGTTGTCTACCTTAAATCAAACATAAATATATATAACGGTGGCGTCCCATATGTGGACGGCCGCATGGCTGAACATTGCCATTCTCACCGAGTTGTCAGGTAAATTGATCACCTCTCTTATATTTGGAATGAAGTGTACCAACATCAAAGCGGTCACATTTCAGTACCTTCCGAGAAGTTGATAGGTTGTTGGACTTCCAATAGCCAGGCGTGTGTTTGGTCCCACCGTCCACAGACACTCAACAGATTGGAAGTCCCGAGTTTCACAGGTCAGATCCCGATCCCCAGGTGGATCTGGTCAACCGCGAAAAGATTCGTAATACATGTTAGTTTTTCATGTATTTAAGGGCAGGCAATTCGTTCATCAGCACTTGGATTAAAAGAAAGGCAAATATATCGGCCTGTACTTACAGCCAATGTAGGCGCACGCGCCATTTTCGGATGTCTTTGTTTCGCAAATGATATCAGTGCAACTGGTCGTTGATGCTCGGTTCAGGTCAACGGTCAGCGCATACGTGTGACTGCTGATATTTCTAACGTCCCATTTAGTGCTGCTGTTTCCGTTTAGATACAGTCGCTCCAGAACTTGTCCCGTTGGTAGAACGCAGCAAAAGGTAGCTCTGCTGCCAACTTCAAACACGTTGTCTCGTGGATAAACCTCCGGCAAATCAGAGTGATTGTGGCCCGCTGTTGCGTAGTACAAGAACAAAGGTGTGAAAATGATACTGTTGAAATGAAACGTTAGCAACAATGAGAAGGAGAAGTAATATCAACCGGGAACGATCTGCTCCAGTTTCCACTGGCTCGTACGGTTTTGGGATCGAGACCGAAGCTTTAGCGTGTGGGAAGCGCACTCCGTTGCTAAATGGGAAGACCAGTTCCACGAATGAGGAGATCCTATCTGGTCTGGTGTAACAGCCACTTCCTCCTAAACATTTGCAAGTCAAGAGTTTGGATTCATGTTTTGGCTATCACTGCGGTCGACGCCGGTCAGCCCAAACTTACGTAATGTACGAACTTGTCTGCGACGAGCACCTCCAGCTCATACGTCAGCACATCGCGGACCGACTCGCATGAGGGGTCATCTTGCCACCTTAACAGGATTACGTAGTCTGAAGCGCTGACTGTTATGTTCTGTGGTCGGCAGTGAAAAACACCTGATGGAAAGCAACCATATGACCAATATTAAAAGGGTGAGCGGATGTCTTTGAGGATATGGGATTTGGTTTTTTTTGGGTTTTTTTTAGGACCATGGAGAAATTCAGTGCCGCAATAGAGATTGCTTGGCTACAGAAAATTTAAATGAAGATTACTAGACATAATCCATTCATCCAGGACAAAGCACACGAGCAGGAGAGAAAGTGAAATGTTTCTTTTCTTTCATTTTTGCCATCTGACTTTTTACTATTATTTTAATCTGTGGTTGTTTGATGTTTATGCTTAATATTATATATATATATATATATATATATGTCCTATATACTGAAGTCATTATGGTCATTGCAAGTGAGTGAAATTCAGGATTTAAAAAAAAAAAAAAAAAAAGTTCGAACCATGAAGTCAATATTTACAACCTTTACCCGAACTTGACAAATATTTGTAACTTTTCATGACCAAAATACCGTACACAGTAGCAAACGGAATCTCGAAACTAACCCAGCAGATGTATACTTTACAATCTAGCACGAGGGCACACAGTCTTTTCTCAACACGCATTTGCGGAGAAAAATGAGTCATTCGAAAGAACGTGCGGAGCTCGCTATTGCGAAAAAATACCAATAAAAAAAATCGGCGAGAAACTCATCCCTCAATGTTGAAGTGCGATACAAACATTCGGAACCTCTCAGCGCTCAGCGCCATAGTAGCAAACCACTTGAAAAGTGACCGCGTGTGGTTTGCAAAGTGCTGAGGCACACAGTATGCAAAAGTTGCACAACTGTGCTGACTCAATAACTGAAGCGTTGGCAACCTCCTCTGCTTAATGGCATGGGTGTGCGCGCTCGAGCGGCTGAAGGCAATTAAGCCTTAAATCGCGGCACCAGAGTAGAGTGGTATAAAGCATGTGGCCGACTCTGCGAAATGGAAATGGGTTGCGCGGGGGGGAGGAATCGAGCTTCTATTTCATCGGCGTAAGTTTGGGGAAGGCCTTTGACCCTGCGCCCGTTTATTTAGAAGGCGCGGCCGGATGAGTTCGGTGTGGAAGAACTTGAAGCAGCGGAAGAGATTTTCAAATTTTTACTTCATTTTCCGCACAAACGTCTTGGGTCAAAGTTCAGTTCACGTTCCAAATAGTTCAAGAACTAGTTCAAGTGGATAGTTTAGAATTCTAAACTTTTAACGAAGTTCATCATTCCGAAAATGAACTCGTTCGTAGTTCTTTTTTTTGTTTTTTTCCTCAAGAAGTTGCTTGCGGGCTATTCCCCTCAAAATACAAAATAAATAATTTCATTTTCCCGTTGTTGCCGCTCATTCTGTCCACACGAGTAGCCAACGGCAGCTTTCGGCCTACAATGGACAAAAGGTGTGGCTTATTGGTCTTTTTGAAAGTTAGTTAATTCAAACAAAAAGCAGCACTTTTGCCCTCGACGTGAAAAAAAACCCACACAACACTACGACAGGGACGATGGTGAAAGCAAAGGACATTGATAACGTTGCATTCCTCGCAGCTCTGGCTGACTATATAGATTTTCAAATCAAATCAAATGTGAAACTGCATGTATTTCCAAATTCTAGATTGTAAATTCACTTGATTGGAGCAACAGCAACAGCATGTCAAAATCATGCATGGCACGCTTAATAGCGGCAATCCATAACGGCAGTTCGAGCTCGGGCTACTCACCGTCCTCTTTGAAATGTCCGTCTTGTGTGCTGTTGCAGAACAGTGACGCAAGTAAAAGCCATGGGATCATGATCATGAGACTATGTGGCCGGATTCCTTTAAGGAGCATTTTGCAGTTCATCTCCATGGAGTCAGTGCATTCTTGTTTTTGTTGTCGAGATTACATGTGACCGAGGTAAATGGAAAGATCTCACCTGAGAAAGTAGTTCCAGAAGAGTGAGGAAAAGAACCACAAAGGACAAAAACAAACGTCCAGTTTCTCCCCGTGGCAACACAAGCATCAAGCACAGCCTGTGGAACACACGGTGGAGCCCATTTGCCGGCTAACCTTGGAGTGATTGTGAAATCCATGGGGATTGGAATGCAGGAAATGTAGAAGCTCCTTTCTGGTAACCATGAGTCATACTGAGCCGATAACGACATCGACGCTTCATGCTTGGAAATGACGTGCTGCGTCTGCAGTGGGGTGGGCCTCTGTTGAGAAGGAAAACAAAAAACGGAATCTCATCTTAGAAAAAAAGAGAAAGTTGTTGTTGGGGAGATTTTAAACTTTCTTCCTGACCGACCGTTGAGGTCCCTTTGACGGAAGACGGAAGACCCGAACACTGTCCGTTTGTGGCCACCCAGGCAGTACACTAGGACACTGTGTTATCCTGCAGTGTTTCATAACACTGTTCGTTACACACTGCCCTTGTCTTTCCATTTGCAAATTATCGTCAACAGCGAGGATGCTTTTCAACGGGAAATCAGAACGATTGGAGTCAAGACAGGCGTCGTGATGTTTTGGAAATGCCACTGAGCTATTAGGAATGACGTTCTGCTTCCCGAGCAGTGTTAAGGTGCCCTCGGAAGCGAGGCCCTGAACATGCAGCCCGATGACCGTCACCACCTCCGCACTGACTCGGCTTAGGGCCTCATCACCGTGACATCGCTCATTATTTGGAATGGAGTTCCGTTTAAGTTGCGATTGCTAGCGGCTAGCGCGTCTGCCTCACAGTTCTGAGGTTTTGGGATTCGAATCTCAGCCCTGGAAGGAGAACGTCCCTTGCGTGGGGTTTCTGCTGATATTTTCCATCCCACCCATGACTGTAATGAGGGGGAAAAAAACAAAAGTGTGTAAGAAAATGGATGGATATGGTGAAATCATCCCCGGGCATTTGGAGCATTTTGATTGCTCCTTGACTCGACTATGCAAGCTGCCAAGTCTTCTTTCCTTCCTTTCTTTGTTTCAGTCTCACTTCCGATAGCAGGAGGCTGCATTTCCATGTGCTTGCAGCTCAAACAAATCGCAGCGACTCACTTCTTGCACTTCTTTCATTCTTACCCAAACATAATCTCAACCTAAAATACGAAATAGGACACGAAAAGGCTACCCTCACTGGTGACCATTATGGGCAAGATGTAAATATGAAGAGCCAAAGGAAATATGACATTTGCTGACATTTCCTTTCAATACAATTCCACTTGTGATATTCACACACACACACACACACAGTTCTATTTGTCACACAAACATTTATAAAAATGGAGAATAATTGCTGAGACAAAATTGTGTGGAATTGGCAATATTTGTGTAACTTTGGCCAGCTTGTCCCCAAATGCTGATGTGAGCGATGGGAGGCAATCACTTCAAAACCTGTTCCCTTGATGATGAGGGCTTTGGTCAAATTAAGTTCACCTGTAAAGGCTTTATGCACATGCATAGAATTGTTGGTACCACTCTATTCATGAAAGAAAACCCCACAGTGGTCACAGAAATAAAAGAACAAAAAGTCATACAACTTTCATGAAAATCAGACATTGCTTTCGAACTGTGGTTCAACGGAATTATTTTTAAAAACAAACTCATGAAACACGCCTGGACAAAAATGGTGGTACGCTTAATATTTCGTTGCACACAAAAGTCATAGTACACTTAACATAATGTTTTGTTGCACAATCTTTTGAGGGATGAAATGATTTTTGTAAATTTCTATGATATTTATGTACCTCTGAGCAGGAACTTTTGCCCACTCTGGAGCAAATTGCTCCACTTGTCTCAGGTTTAAGTGGTGCGTTCTCCAGACGGCATGTTTCAGCTCCTTCCCTAGATGTTCAGTAGGGTTTAGATCAAGGCTTATAGAAGGCCACGACAAAAAAGTGCAATCTTTTTTGTTTAGTTCTTGTTTTGGGCCATTACCCCATGACCTGCGACTGAGACGAAGCTTTCTGACACTGGGCAGGACATTTCTCTCTGGAATACCTTAATAGTCCCCCTAAAAACTTCAAGCCCCCCCCCAAAAAAAAAAACAATTATCTGGTAGTATGTGTTTATGGTGAAATTTTGTCTTCATTTTGCCCGGGCGGTTCAGCCCTCTTAACATAAAATTTGGTTTCCTGCCCCCCGCTTGACAATTACGTTTTAGAAAAGTATTAACTATATGACCATGTACTCCTTCGATACAAGACCCCTTTCACATTTGGAGATCCCCCCCCCCCCCCCCCCCCCCCCACTGTCGACGACAGTTTTGGGTCTGAAAGATTTTAATCGGCATCCACGTCGATATATATATATTTTTTGTGTGTGTGCTAGATCTCACAAAGCAGCCCCAGAACAGATCTTCCGCCGTGTTTCACAGTAGGGACAGTGTTCTTTTCTTGGTACGCTTCATTTTTGCATCTGTGAACAGCTTATGTGCCTTGCCAAAAAGTTCCAGTTTTGTCTCATCTGTCCATAGGAAATTCTCTCAGAAGCTTTGTGGCTTGTCAACATTTAGTTTTGCAAATTCCAATCTCACATTTTTATGATTTATTTTTAACAGTGGTGTCCTCCTTGGTCCATCTATCCATTTTCTTTCCACATACCAAAAAACATGCGTGGTAGGTTGATTGACGACTCTAAATTGCCAGTAGGTGTGAATGTGAGCGCGAATGGTTGTTTGTTTCTATGTGCCCTGCAATTGGCTGGCGACCAGGGAGGTTGGCTGCATTCTCGTGGACCTTAAATTTCTGAATATGTGCAACTGTAGGCACAGTACCATCAAGCTGCTTGGAGAGGATCTTATAGCTTTTACCTTTTAACATGCTTATCTATAATTGTATTTCTAATCTCTTGAGACAACTGTCCTTCACTTCCTCCGGTCCATGTTTAGTGTGGTGCACACCATGTCACCAAACAGCACAGTGATTACTTCTCACCCTTTAAATAGGATGACTGCCTGATTTCCTCTGCAGGGTGTCCGGGCTCTCCTTGAGAGATAAGAGTCGGAAGCTCGGTCATCCGGGAGGATCTCAGAGTAGAGCCGCTGCTCCTCCGCATTGAGAGGAGCCAGATGAGGTGGCTGGGGCATCTGATTCGGATGCCTCCGTGGTGAGGTGTTCCGGGCACGTGTTCCTAACCGTACTATACACATACTTGCATACCTAACCAAGTTCCTTCAAAACAATCAAAAAATGGTCATGAAATATTTTATTTGAGTTGAACTCTTGATCATACAATTTGTCAAAGAAACACACAACTGTATTCAATGCACGACACTTCCCATCTTGCACATAAAAAAATGCTAGCTGACCATTCAGAGTAAAAATCCATGGCACATAAGCCAAATTGTCAAGTGACAACGAAAGTGAAGGCACAGTCAAAGACAATAAAATAGTCTACCTTCGTGGGGATAGGGAAAACAAAACATTTGACCACGAGAGCAATAATTATCTGCATAGGACATGTACTTCTTGCAGAAAGTAGTGGGTTTTCTATCTAATTGAATGTTTTCAGGCATTCTAACATCTCTCTAAATTGAGTTTACCACTCCATGGTTGACTGCATTTCCACATTGAGCTAACAGCCAAACTACAGGTATATTCCTGAATTTAATTGTTTTTTTAAAGCACCAACAACGATCTGACTGATATTTTTAAGGATATGGACTAGGTTCAGCATATGCTAAAGAACATGTCTACAAAATGTGTACTTTAATAACACCCGTGAAATGAGGCCCATTACTTTCAAGTGGTCACTAAACCTGCTCTACCAAGCGATCGAGAGCAAGCGTCACAGTTTAGCTCGTGGAGTCTGTTCCAGCAGTGTCCTCATGTCAAGAAGTGCACTCTCCACAGCTTCAGCCAGATCCGCCGCATTCGTTTCTTTACACCCGCTGAAAGACGATACCGCAAAGTTGATGTGGTCGTTCATGGGATTGTAGCAGACGCCGTATCCATTAGGTACAACAGGGCCAAAGCACATGACGCAGTCAGTCTTGGAGGGTACCTTTTGGAAAAAGTCATTCTTTATGAAGTCTAAATAGGTAAAGCATAGCAGGCGTTGGGCAGAATCCTCACATCTCCAAAACCATCACTTTTCAGGAAACAAAAAAAACAAAGCCTGTTTGTTGAGCCATTAACTTTGCATCCTCAAAGACAGCAAGCCATTTAACACTTAGGTTAATAAATGGTCAAAATTACACACGTGGGAAATGACCCACGGTATTGATTTGTGAAAAAATATGAAATTGAACAAATTTGGACATAGGTTGATAGCATGGTGGACAACTGGTTAGCACATCTGCCTAACAGTTCTGAGGACCTAGGTTCCAATCCCGAGTTAGCATGTTCTCCCCGCGCCTGCCTGGGTTTTCTCTGCGTACTCCGGTTTCCTCCCACATCTCAAAAACATGCATGCTGGGTTAATTGAAGACTAAATTGCCCGTAGGTGTGAATGTGTGTGTGTGTGGTTGTTTGTTTGTTTATATGTGCCCTGTGATTGGCTGGCGACCAGTCCAGGGTCTACCCCGCCTCTCCCCAGAGTCAGCTGGGATAGGCTCCGGCACGCCCGCAACCCTAGTGAGGATAAGCGGTACGGAAAATGGATGAATGAATAGGAGTATGTTGAAGTGATCATTTCGACTGTTCTAAGATCTTTGTATGTCGAGGAAGCACTAAGTTTATCCTGGGTTGTGACCCGATGTTACGGAGCACCTTCGCCACATGTACAACCCCAATTCCAATGAAGTTGGGACGTTGTGTTAAACATAAATAAAAACAGAATACGATGATTTGACAATCATGTTCAACTAATAGTTTACTAAATAGTTTTGGGGAATTGTGGACGTCGTGTCCTCCGGGCCAAAGAGGAAAAGAACAATCCGGACAGTTATGGGCGCAAAGTTCAAAAGCCAGTATCTGTGATGGTATGGGTGGGGTGAGTTAGTGCCAATGGCATGGGTAACTTACACATCTGTAAAGGCACAATTAATGCTGAAAGGTGCATACAGGTTTTGGAGAAACATATGCTGCCATCCAAGCAATGTCTTTTTCATGGACGCCCCTGCTTATTTCAGCAAGACAATGCCAAACCATGTTCTGCACGTGTTCCAACAGTGTAGTAAAACAGTGTGGGTACTAGACTGGCCTGCCTGCAGTCCAGACCGGTCTCCCGTTGGAAATGTGTGGCGCATTATGAAGCGTAAAATACGACAACGGAGACCCCGGCCGGACTGTGGAACAGCTGAAGCTGTACATCAAGCAAGAATGGGAAAGAATTCCACCTACAAAGCTTCAACAATGAGTGTCCTCAGTTCCCAAACGTTTATTGAATGTTGCTCAAAGAAAAGGTGATGTAACACAGTGGTAAACCTGACCCTGTCCCAGCTTTTGGAACCTGTTGCAGCCATAAAATTCAAAGTCAATTATTATTTGCTAAAAACAACAAGGTTTAACAGTTTGAACATAAAATATGTTGTCTTTGTAGTGTATTCAATTAAATATAGATTGACCATGATTTGCAAATCATTGTATTCTGTTTTTATTTGTTTAACACAACGTCCCAACTTCATTGGAATTGGGGTTGTATGTTTTTGCTCAGTTGAGTGGCTCTTAAAAACTCAAGCTAACAAACGACGGAGGTCTTGTTATTGCTTCACAATTGGTGTCTTTATGGGTTGCGACGGCAACATATAGGCTAGTGTTCTCGCATTTCCAGTGGATTTGTTTCAAGATCAAATGACATGTAAGCCAAAGATTTTGAAGGGTAATGCTGTAAGATATAGACAAGCAATGAATTTTTCCCAGTTTTTCGTTTTTCATGGCAGGGCTGTGTCCCTATCTGCTTATGTTCATCAAAGATCAGTTATATCTATTAAGTCGTGATCAATTGCGCCTGGCTCTAAACTATGCATCTTGATATACAGCATTTTATAAAGGTCTTAGGCCATTTCTATAAATGTTCATTATACGTGATTATTATAAGATTGAAAAACAAGAAATGGAATGTTGGCCCCTGACTTGTACACAGTAGTGTAAAAGATTATCTTTCATGTCCATATTTGAAGACAATATAACTTGGCGAAAAATACCTGACTTGTAGATAAGCGGAAGTGTAAAGCTTTGGCATAGGACTGATCTTTGAAGACATCAGGAACTGAGATCTTTTCTTCAGCAGCCTGCATCTTCAGACCCAGTAGATGTCGGTCAATGGCTTGACCACTGATTGCCTGACAAGGCATACAGAGTTCAGTTGACCACATCCATGAATCGAAATGCAGAAAAATCACATCAATACTGAATAATACTATTACCACTGCAACGTACAGGATAGCCCAATGCAAATAAGCTATTTTCGCAAGATGGGGGATGACAAGGCATCATGGGGTACTTTCTGGTAGTTCGAGGGCAATTGCCATACCATGATGGTCTTCCAGAAACAGTACAATATTTCTAAGTTGAAATGTAAAAGCTCAGATTCCGCACAATGATTATGTGATACTTGTATACAAGTAGCATTGTTACCAGAGCAAGTTAGGGCAGCACCTACCATCTATACCCATCATGCATATCACCTTTGAGACCATAAATTATGCATTAAAAACAAAAACAAAAAATACTGAGGCAACAGTGGCAGTTAAGCAACCATAACAGATTTTTTTTTTTTTTTTTTTTTTTTACAGGAACTTAGAAGGCATTGCAATCGCTCACCATGTTTGTATACGACCTGTGTGCTTTTACAGCTTTCTCCATGAGATCCACCTTCTCTGTGTTCTGTGCGAGAGAAAGGTGACAATGTTCCGGCTTACTTGCCAACAGTTCATCACTGTTTAACAAGAGTACATTTGAATACTACATGATGAATTTTGTACATGGATGTTTCAATAATAATAATCATCATCATTATTATTACATAGATCATGCTGATATCTAAAGAAAATCGGTAGTCGGATGGTCTGGGGCTGTTTTGTTGCTTCAGGACCTGGAAGACTTGCTGTGATAAATGGAACCATGAATTCTGCAGTCTACTACAAAATCCTGACGGAGAATGCCCGGCCATCTGTTCGTGACCTCAAGCTGAAACGAACTTGGGTTCTGCGGCAGGACAATGATCCAAAACACACACGCAAGTCCACCTCTGAATGGCTGAAGGAAAACAATGAAGACTTTGGACTGGCCTAGTCAAAGTCCTGGCATGAATCCTATTGAGATGCTGTGGCATGACCTTAAAAAGGTGCTTCATGCTTGAAAAACCTCCAATATGGCTGAATTAAGGGTTGGGCATCGATAATCGATTGGTCCTCCTGGAATTATTCAAATTAAAAAAGTTCGGTTCCCAGTTTCGATGCCTACAGTCCGCTGACCCCGAAGAAGAAAGTGGCAAAAACCAGCAAAGAAGAACGCGCACAAAGACGTGCTTTTGCCCAATGGTGGCGGCGAACAAAAATGTTGAACTTTATTAAAGCGCAACACTTGGAATAAGATTATATTGTGCAAAGGAGGCTTCTGTGGTGCGTACCCTTCAAAATAAAAGGCTGCATGCTTAAAACGAGGCTTTACACGATCAGGATTTTTGGGGCCGATCACCGAGTTGAAAAAAAAACCAATAACCGATCACAAGATGGAGGAATGTGTCTATTTAAATGACTTGTTCATTTACTGTATATACTCGTGTCCAGACATTAAAGCCGATCAGCATAAAATGCTAAATATCGGTCGATACCGATCAGCCTGATAAAATCGGTGTAACGTCTTCTTGAAACAGGAAGTCAAGTTAAAACTTGCAAATATAAACCATTTGACGTGATAAAACAGCCGCAAATGACTTTTAACAATGCTATATTTAACTTTTAGCTCAAACATTAATTAATTAAGATTAATTCAGTTGGGTTAGTTACACTGACATTGCCATTTAGTTCATAGGTTCGATATTGATACCGGTTATAAAGAATCCTGAGTCAAATGTTCATTTTAGTCTGTGTTTCGAGCTGCTAAGAAAATTGTTGTTCATAATTTGGACACCCCTTATTTAAACCGTGCCAACTGGTTTGAACCAGCCCCCTAAAAGAATCGAATTGAGAATCGTTTGGAACAGGCATCGAAATGAGGAATCGGGACCTGAATCGCTCAAATTCAAATGTCAAACCGTAGCTGAAATACAACAATTCTGCAAAGAATTTCCTCCGCAGCGCTTTAAGAGACTCATTGCAAGTGATCACAAACGCTTCATTGCAGTTGTTGCTGTTCAGGGTGGCCCAACCAGTCAATCAGCCAGTCACTTTTTCACACGGGGCCATCTAGGTTTGGGCTTTTTTTTCCCCCTGAATAACAAAAACCTTTAAACCTGCCTTTCGTGTTTGATTGTGCTGTCTTTCACTAATATTTTCATTTGCTTGATGATGGGAAACATTTAAGTGTGACAAACATGCAACAAATAAAATAAAATAAAGAAATCAGGAAGGGAGGAAACACTTTTTCACAGCACTGTAGGTTCGGCACTGTGGGCCTGTCAAAGTATCCTGGAGCAAGATACTGAACTTGCTTAATGCTTAATTATTTTACAGTGTTACTGGTTCTCTTAGTGGCTATCGCGTTAAGAAATGAAACCAGCATTGTTCATGGCTTGGGAGATGGCTTTCCCTTGTATGTAGTTGATACAGTGAGGTGAAGCATAACAGCAGAACAACTCTCGGTGCTTGAAACATCCATCAATGCATTTGCTTCTGCTTATCCGGAGTTGGATGGTGGGTGCTGCAGCCTAAGCAGCGAAGGCCAGACTACCCTTTCTCCTAAGCCACCTCCTCCAGCACTTCCAGGGGGGAACCAGAGGCAGACCAGCGGGGAGACCTAGTCTCTCCAGCCTGTCCTGGGTTTTTCCCAGGGCCCTCCTCCCGGTGGGACGTGCCCAGAACACCTCACCAGGGAGGCATCCTAACCAGATGCCCGAGATGCAGAGTCCCTCCCTGATGACCAAGTATATTTAAGGGAGAGCCTGCACACCCTGAGAAAGGAACTCATTTCGTCCGCTTGTAGACGTGTTCCTGTTCTTTTGGTCATGACCCACAGCGCATGACCAAAAGACGTGATACTGGTGGGGCGAACTCCCATGCATCTTTTAGCACCCTGCTAAAAAGGTATTGAGATGGTCTCAATGCCACTTCGTAGCTTGGTAGCAACCCCAGAGATATGGGGAGCAGAACTCAGCGTGCCCAGGCTGCTTCCTCATTGGAAGGATTATCGGAAAAATGGAGGTCTTTAAAGTATTCTCCACACAGACTCACAACTTCCCGAGTCATTCACGGTGTTAATGCTGCACTACTTCCACCTCCTGAGGTGCCGGATAGTGGACTTGAATTATTTCCCTTAGTGACCCCTAAAGCTGCATTCTGCCTTGAGTGCCGGTACCCATAAATTGCCTCGAGAGTTCCACAGGTCAAAAATGCCCAATCGGACTCCTTCAGCTTGACAGCATCCCTCACAGCTGGTATCCTACAAAGGGTTCCTGGCTTACCACCACGATAAGCACCGACCAACTTGCGGCCACACTCAACAATGGAGGCAGAGAACATGGCCCATTCGGACTCAATGTTGTGGCCATCAGGCGCTCACGATCAAGTTCCATCTACATCGTCATCTTCGTAGGAGGTCATTTGAGCCATGCTTTGTCTGGTCCCCTCACCAAGGACATCTTTATCCTCGGTGACCCTACGAGGGGCATGAAGCCCCTGACAACTTAGCTCTTAGGATCATTGGGACACATAAACTCCATCAGAATCAGGTGATGGCCTTTTGGAGAAGTGCCTAAAACATTAGGTTTATATAGGAAGGTCAAAGGGGAGCATATCACACCTGTCTGTCTGGATCATCAAAAGACCTTACAAAAGCGGCAGAGGCACTCGAGGTTGATCGGATTGTATCGGTGCGACCGAGTCTAAACATACGCAGGGAGGCGCTTTCATATGTCGCACAACATTGCTGATACATCCTGCAGAGGAAAAAATGGTACAGATGGTAAGCAAAAACATACAGTATGTGGTGTGTATATACAGTAGAGTATACACACACACACACACACACACACTACAGTATGTAGTATTGTATATGAAATGAAATTAGCTCTCATCAGCCCGACAGCAGGTTTTGGATTATTATATAGCTGGTCAATAGCTACTTAAATATACATTTTTTTTTTTTAATTTACAAAGCACTAACAGCTTCAACTGACCAAACAGTGTTAAAAAGAATCGAATGTATACATTTTTAACAACTATTAGTTATAAGCTGTATGTTTGTAAGAACATAACAAAACAGGAAAATTGGGAGCAGATTCGGTGTTGCGGCAAAGCATTTTCAGGAAGGCACAGAGAGGCGATACAAATAAGAAAAAAAACTGAAATAACTGTGCGTTAACAGCTTCCAATACTTAAACGGCAGCCACGCTTTTCATGTACCTCACCTGTAGTAAGCCAGTTGTAATGCCACCTGTATAAATGCATCAGGGCTCATCTTGTGAGCTTTTGCTACATTTTTCCCAAAGTGGTTGAACACAATAACCCTCATATGCAGGTCATCAGCCAGTCTGCAGTGAGAGAAATTTGAGACATTTATCCAAGTGAATCTCTGTGCAATTTAAATATCTTTGTTGACCAGTAAGTGGAAAAAGCAGTCCTCACACATTCATGCTCTGTTTGGCCTCTTCAATGTCCTTCTTGATCTCAGGCGTGATGTTAAAGTGCATCTTTTTGGGCATAGGCAAAGGCACTGTGGTACAATGAACCATCTCCTGCTTCCTCCTGTTTTCATACATATAACAACCATAGGGCCTTATTTACTAAGATCCCAAATAGCGGCCTTTAAATTGTGTGTTAACGTTAACAGATTGCATGTACTGTTGGTGGGTGTGTGGCACGTATCTACTAGGATCCCAAATAGCGGCCACTCAATTGCGTGCTCAATCACTAGCAGACTGCGCATGTTGTTGGCAACAGGTGTAAAAGTGGTGGACGCTGCCATATTTGCACTTTCGGTAGCTCTAATGGTTTTGAACATTGGGAAATTTGGGAAAGTACCATAAGTGTAAAATGAAGTTTGAAGATATTAAATTGGAAGTGTTAGTGGAAACAAATATACAGTGGCTACGGAAAGTTTTCAGAGGCACGTCAATTTTTAACTCTTTGTTATATTGCAGCCATTTGTTAAAATCATATAAGTTCATTTTTCTCCTAATTAATCTACACACAGCACCCCGTATTGACAGAAACTTTTTGGCAGATTTATTAAAAAAGAAAAAGTGAAATATCACACAGCCATAAGTATTCAGACCCTTTGCTGTGACACTCGTCCATTTCTTCTGATCGTCCTTCAAATGGTTCTATAACTTCATTGGAGTCCAGCTGTGTTTGATTATACTGATTGGACTTGATTAGGAAAGCCACACACCTGCCTATAGGAGACCTTACAGCTCACAGTGCATGTCAGAGCAAATGAGAATCATGAGGTCAAAGGAACTGCTTGAAGAGCTCAGAGACAGAATTGTGGCCAAGGTTACAAAAAAGAATTCTGCTGCACTTAAGGTTCCTAAGAGCACAGTGACCTGCATAATCCTGAAATGGAAGAGCTTTGGGACGATCAGAACCCTTCCTAGAGCTGGCCCTCAGGCCCAAACTGAGCAATCGGGGGAGAAGAGCCTTGGTGAGAGAGATAGAGAAGAACCCAAAGATCACTGTGGCTGAGCTCCAGAGATGCAGTCGGGAGATGGGAGAAAGTTCTAGAAAGTCCACCATCACTGCAGCCCTCCACCAGTCGGGGCATTATGGCAGAGTGGCCCGACGCAAACCTCTCTTCGGTACAAGACATGAAAGCCTGCATGGAGTTTGCTAAAAAAAAAAAAACACCTGAAGATGACTCCAAGATGGTGAGAAATATGATTCTCTGGTCTGATGAGCCGAAGATAGAAATTGTTGACCTTAATTCTAAGTGGCATGTGTGGAGAAAAGCAGGCACTGCTCATCACCTGTCCAATAAAGTCCTAACAGTGAAGCATGGTGTGGGGGTGTTTTTCAGATGCAGGGACAGGGAGACTGGTTGCAACCGAAGGAAAGATGAATGCAGCCAAGTACAGGGAAAGCTGGACGAAAACCTTCTCCAGAGTGCTCGGAACCTCAGACTGGGCCAAAGGTTAACCTTCCAACAAGACAATGACGCTAAGCACACAGCTAAAATAACAAAGGAGTGGCTTCAGAACAACCATGTGACTGGTCTTGAATGGCCCAGCCAGAGCCCTGACTTAAACCCAATTGAGCATCTCTGGAGAGACCTGAAAATGGCTGTCCACTAACGTTCTACAAGGATCTGCAAGGAGGAATGGCAGAGGATCCCCAAATCCAGGTGTGAAAAACTGGTTGCATCATTCCCAAAAAGACTCCTGGCTGTATTAGCTCAAAAGGGTGCTTCGACTAAATACTGAGCAAACAGTCTGAATACATACGGCTGTGTGATATTTTAGGTTTTCCTTTTTAATAAATCTGCAAAAATTTCAACAATTCTGTTTTTTTTTTCTGTCAAGATGGGGTGCTCTGTGTACATACATGAGGGGGAAATCAACTTAAATCATTTTAGCAAATGGCTGCAATACAAAAAGAGCGAACATTTTAAGGGGGTCTGAATACTTTCCGTACCCACTGTACAGTCCCCTCCAAAAGTATTGGGACGGCAAGATCAATTCCTTTGTTTTTGTTGTATACTGAAGACATTTGGGTTAAGATCAAAAGATGACTATAAGGCAAAAGTTCAGAACTCCAGCTTATATTTCATGGTATTTTAAACAACTCAGGACAGAGCTACCCACTTTTCAAGTGAGCAAAAGTATTGGAATGTGCTCTAGTTGCTGAGGTGTTGCCTTTTAGATTGATTGCTTAAACATTAAATAGTGTTTGTTTTTGGCTTTGCGTTTCAGCTGTGAAAACTGCATTTGCTGTTAAGCAAAGATGAAGCTCAGAGACCTCTCTGTGAGAGACAGCAAACCATTTTGTAGCTGAGAGAACAGGGAAAATCGATCAGCGCTATTGCACAAACATTGGGCATAGCTAAGAAAACAATTTGGAATGTCCTGAAAAAGAAAGAAACTACTGGTGTACTGAGCAACAGATATAGAACAGGTCGACCAAAGATATGAACATCAGTTGATTACAGAAACATTGTGAGAGCTGTAAAGAAACACCCAAAGACAACAGTCAGTGACATCACTGCCAACCTCCACAGGGCAGGGGTGAAGGTATCACAATCCATTGTTCGAAGAAGACTTCAAGAGAAGATATATATATATATATATGACCATACCACAAGATGCAAACCACTCATCAGTAAAAAGAATCGGAAGGCCAGATTGGATTTTGCAAAGAAGTGCAGAGATGAGCCACAAAGGTTTTGGAACAAAGTTTTATAGATAGATGAGACCAAGATGAACCTCTACCAAAGTGATGGAAAGGTCAAAGTATGGAGAAAGAAAGGATCTGCTTCTGATCCAAAACACACAAGCTCATCTGTGAAGCATGGTGGAGGTAATGTCATGGCTTGGGCTTGCATGGCTGCTTCTGGAACGGGCTCACTAGTATTTATTGATGATGTAACTCACGATGGTAGCAGCAAAATGAACTCTGAAGTCTACAAAACCATTTTGTCTGACAATTTACATAAAAAATGCATCCAAACTAATTGGGAGACGCGTCATCATGCAACAAGACACACTGCCAACACAACTGAGGACTTCATCGGGTGTGGAAGGGCTTCGATTGGGCAAGTCAATCAATCACCAGGTGTCACGATGATGCAGCGATTGCGAGTAAGGATTATGCCACCAAGTATTAAATGTCACTCACTTTAAGTTAATTTAATAATGTGTTCCAAGACTTTTGCTCACTTGAAAACTGGGTGGCTTCAAACAAAAGGTGCTCTGTCCTGAGTTGTTTTAACACATCGAGATGTAAATACCATGAAATAAAAGCATACAGCACATGGTTGTTTAGGATTTCCCTTGCAGATATACATATAAACAACTACTTACGTGTATTCCACAACATGGTCAATCAGGGCCACAATGGGTGGGCCCTCTGCTGGGGCATGCTCATAGTTGGCACCACATGTCCCATCTTCCCCAATAATGAACTGAAAGAAAGAGTTTTCTTCTTTGCAACCATTATAATCTGAGTGCATCATGTTACACGTACTTCCATGAAGAAAAAAAACCTTTCTAGACAGAAGGGTTAGTTTGAGATTCGCACGTCACCTGCAGTGTCTTGTCAAACCAGCGGTTGCCGCTGTTCCACAGACTCCCTCCTCCATGCAACATCTGCACTGCCGCACAGCTGCGATACGCATCCTCTGGCACTCGAGGCATCGGCCCATCCAAACACAAAGTGAATATGCTTCTTTGAATGGCCAACACCGATTCTTTGTTGGTTCGATCTGAATAAACAAATTATGGAACCCTGATTCAAGCAATCAAGGCAGAAGATAAACAGGATTTGATTTGAATCATCTCACGTTTGTCTCTCGTGGTTGGCTGAGATTGAGTCAGGTCAGCATAAATTACAAACAAATCGCACAAATATTGAACATTCTATTCTTCAACTTCACTCACCCTTAATGAGGTTAATATAGGTCTTGCCCCAGGTGTCACGATGTTGGGTGGTGAGGATGCCCACAGGCTCCGCGTTAGTCTGTCGGGAGGCGCTGCAGATCCGCTCTAGCTGAACATAGAGCTGTTCAACTGTCAGCGGCGTCCCATCGCTGTTGTACACATCCAGCGCGAAAAACTACATTCAAAGTGAGAGAAAGAAGGACATCGATAGGTATCCAATTCAAAATCAAAAATATGAACAAATGCTTCGATATTCAATGTTGGTCACACTCCGTATCAATCCTCCTGCCTTTACAAAATTGCTCAATTCCGATTGGCATTGTCAGAGAGAAAAGTACGACCCCATTTGGCTCCATTCTAAATGGGGCTGCTGCTGTACAGTTCCACAGTCCGCCGGCAATCCCAATTCTGTCATTCACTTAAATTGCACCATTGTTAAGACTTGTACTGTTGAACGTGCTTATCAAATACCAATGTGCATGCAAATCACTCAAGTTTAAGAGCCATGCCGTGCACAGTCCAGTAAAATAATAATGCCCGCAGGCATGTCATCTAGTTGCCAAACTATTCAAATCATCAAATCCAACTTCCAGAACAAACGCATCACTGGAAAGATTTGAAACATAAATATGACGACTGTCCTGATTATATGAGATGTGGCAAATATTAGGATCCAAAAACAGAAAAATTATTAAATGGGACAATAAATGTATAATTTGTTTCATTTTGTTGTGGTACTGGTAGTTCCATTCAAATCCAAGATACTGCTGTTACTGATATAATCATTTGTATTATTGTATTCGCATATGTAAGAATAATGATGTGTATATATTAATATTTCTTGACTCATATTATATTATGGGAGTACTATATGGATGTTCTATAAAGTAATAGTTATATCGGCCAATAAGGAAGTAGAGCTAGGGGTAGGAGTAAATATGTTTTACTTCTTCCTACACCCTTTTGAAAGAATTTCAATTTTATGAACTTTTTATTTTGTTTAATCCTATCTGTTTTGTTTTTCTTTTTACGATGTTGTAGGAAAACCCCCAGAAATCCCCTGGTTTTTGTCGCTTGTTGCGCAATGTTGGTTTACTAAGGAGTCAAGTAAAGACAAAAGCCAGATGACGGTCAACCATATTGCGCTCCTCACCTGGAAATGATGTACAACAGTGATGTGTTTAGGGGGACTGGAGCTTTTTGCGTGGTTCACCACAGCATCCCTCTTCGCACCCGGGATGCGGCAGGACGATAGCACTTCATAGTACTGATTCATACACAGTGGCTTCTCTCCCAGGTACTCCACGGGTATGGTCTCACTGCAGTAGTACAACAGCTCTTGTTGATTCGCAGCATTCTTGGCAAAGTGCTCATAAGGAGTAGGAGACCGATTATTAAAGACAAATTAAGACAACGACAAGTCACATTTCATTATATAAAAAAAAAAAAAAGTAAACATATTTTTGACATATTCTTTAATGTGCTGTTAAAATAACAACCCTACTACTGGTGAGATACTGGTTGGCATTAATTTGCAGGAATTTACACTTGTTGCTTGAATTGTTATATTAACAATTCATTTGTTGACAGGCTGCAACAGTAAGACATAACTATAAAAATATGTGGTACATTGTAATGGAGAATCCAAACGAAAGATAGGTAATTGCATATGCTCACTTGTCAATCATTGTCTTGAAATCCAAAACACCTGCAATCAGCTTAGCAGCAAACCTGTAAACCAAAAATTTTTAAAAATGCACATTTATAAATGACCACAGTTTATTACACAGAGGGTTTTATAACATATTTTCATGCTTTCAGCTCATCATTCCCATCGTAATTACTCTAGCTAGTGCCTAACATGTAAAATACAGTCCATCCCTTGGACAAAAAAGTTGAAATAAGACCCTTTTGGCCCATCCAGTTTAAAACACCAAAAGGCGAACAAGCACGAAATATTTGTTTTTTTAAATACACTTCCTCTCTTATTGTTTGGGTTTGTCACACATGTTTCCCCCTCATCAAACTAATTTAAATGTCAAAGACAACAAGTAAACACAAAATGCAGTTTGAAAATGACGGTTTCTATTATTATTATTATTATTATTCAAGAAAATCCAAACCTAAATGGCCCTGTGTCAAAAACGGATTGCCCTCTAAACCTAATAAGTGGCTGGGCCACCCTTAGCGGCAACAACTGCAATCAAGCGTTTACGATAACTTGCAATGAGTTTCTTACAGCGCTGTGAAGGAATTTTGGCCCATTCATCTTCGCCGAATTGTTGCAATTCGTCCGCATTGGAGGGTTTTCGAGCCTAGTCTCTTTCTTATGGTGGAGTTATGAACACTGACCTTAACCGAGGCAACTGAGGCCTGCAGTTCTTTGGGTGTTGTTGTGGGGTCTTTTGTGACCTCTTCGATGAGTCGTCGCTGCGCTCTTGGGGTCATTTTGGTCAAGGGAAGGTTCACCACTGTTCTATGTTGTCACCATTTGTGAATAATGGCTCTCGCTGTGGTTCGCTGGAGTCCCCAGAGCTTTAGAAAAGGCTGAGAAATCTCAATTACTTTCTTTCTCATTTGTCCCTGAATTTCTTTAGATCTCAGCATAATGTCGAGCTTTTGAGGATCTTCTTGTCTCGAGAAATTGAACTCGGGTATGAAAAAGCACAGTTATGTTTTAACAGGGTGGGCAAGCAGGGTTGAATTTTTTTTTCTCCCTTAATAATAAAAACTTTCAAAACTGCCTTTCGTGTTTACTTGTGTGGTCTTTGACTAATTCAATTAGTTTGATGATGGGAAACACTTAAGTGTGACAAACATGCCCAAAAAATAAGGGGGCAAACACTTTTTCGCTCCACTGTATTTCAAATAAATTCATTTATTTAGCTAGACACTTTACATGTGTTAACTACTGTAAACTTTAATAACCATTACATACCTTATCTAGTACCAGTGAAACCCTGCTTAAAAATAGCTCGAGACCAAGCGTGGGTGTGGCCAACTGGTGGCATATGCGCTGCATAAAACAAGACGTGCATCACACCATAAGCCACTGTACCTGCTACCCATCCCACCACCCGCAAATGAATAACATTTGACCAAAAGAAGCTTAGCTTTCAGTCAAGGGTGGAGAGACATATTTGATTACCCATAAACATGTCCGTCTCCTATATCTCTCCATCTTAACCCAACGTCCCACACTGTTTTGCTTCTCTTTGAGGTTTATTCCTCTCCTGTGGCAGTATGGGGGCACGTTTGTGGTCTGCCCAGCGGGTTAATGGATAAAACATTTGAGGCTTTCGCAATCATAATCGTTGCCCTACCCTGCTCTAGACCTTAGAAATTCAACTGCATTACCATTGAGAATAAATCAAGCTGATGCAAGCTCTTCATATCGCTCATAACACAAAAAGCATGAGTCTATTTGAACGTTTTAAGCATATTTGTGTCCTTTGAAAAACAGAAATGGGCTAGCGTGAATAACAGAATAAAGATTAGAATTTAATCCATGTCTCCCAAGCAGAGGTGGGTAGTAACGTGCTACATTTACTCCAGTAACATTTTCCATAAACTGTACTTGTCAGAGTACTTTAAATGCACCGTACTTTTTACTTCTGTAGTATTATGTAGTATTTATGAGAAGGATCAACACCTTTACTCTGTTACAATGATCGACATGTCATTCGCTACTTTTATTTATCCATTCTTGCGTGTGCGCGACTATTTTTAGATTCCTCCTTTGACTTCCGCATAGGATGCCCGTTGCACCAATCAGACGACACAAGGCAGTCACATGACCGCGTACGTTGCCTTCGCAAGCCAATCAAAATGACTCATTTTGGAAAAACAGCCGCGCGAGTGTGTTGACAGACTCCCAAAAACAACAGCGTTGTCATGCAGCTCTTCAATTGTGACTGGCCAAACTTGGATATTTCAGCCCACTTCTAATTTGAGAAAACACCTTGCGGTAAGTTGCAGACGTTTCTCTTGTTGTTTTGGCAGTGGATGTGGCAAAATTAGAAACAGACAAATAAAACACAATCACTTAGTCTGGTCAGCAAACAGCTTCTTCACGAAGTCATCGAAGTGAATGAAGCTAATAATGTTTCCGTAGGGCCCAATGCATGTGTTGTTGTTTTTTGGGCAGTTTAAAATTGAAATGGTGGCAGGTGTGTGTCGACTCCCATATTTTATTTTGTAATATTATTTATTTATTTTATTAAAAAAATCAGAAGTTACTCACAAGTTACTCTTTACTTGAGTCGATTTTTTCATTGAGTACTTTCTTCCCCCTTACTCAAGTAATTTTTACATTTGACTTTGACTTGAGTCATATTATTCTAAAGTAACGGGACTCTTACTTGAGTACAATATTTGGCTACTCTACCCCACCTCTGCCCACAAGTACTGCACCACACATATATATATATATATATATATGTGTGTGTGTGTGTGTATGTGTATGTGATCACCTTATTTGTCCCTGCTTGTCATTGAAGTTCACTCGAGGCAAAACCAACCCTGGACTTGAATGGATCACCACAGGCAAACGGTAGTTAAGGTAAGCGACCTGCACCCACCAATCTGACAACTAAAAAGACACAGTGAAACAGCTGACATTGTATGACCAGGTGAATCCTTCAAAATAAAAAGTTCCTGAAACAAATCAATGTGTCACAGCTAACAGGACAAAATCCAAATAAATTCCATTTCCATTTCTGGTCATTGTTTCTTTAGCAGGCTCACCCAGTTCTCTGTGTTGTGTGCTCTCTTTTCCAGGCCTCTCTGCAGTCTTTCTCCAACCCCTCCAGGTTTCTGGAAGTCATCGACGAGTTCCTTTGTGTGCATCAGCTCTTCCGCCTCCATGATGGGCTCCAGGGCTGTGACGTAGCGCTCAAGGGTCTGCTGTAGAGGGGGGACAGGCAGATTGGGCAACCCCTTCTGGTGGGTCAAGTACCTCCCAGTGATCCGGGTTGCTGAAACTGGCTTCACCAAGTGGCAGGGTTTGACCAAGCCACAGGGTTTCGCCATCCCCAGCTTTACCTGTGAGACAAAATAAGACCGAGCATGTAACATTTCATTCATTATTCTAAATTTGCCCTGCCGGTTTTGGTGCATCCACCTCCCTTCCCAAATCATACTGATGCAGATGTTTCTATTAAATACTAAAAGCCAATATGAAATGTTTTTCACTGATACACACACACACACACACACACACAATACTTAAGTGACCTTCATATCTATCTACAGAATAATCATGTGCAGAGAACACTGAAGCATTTCTTCGGCTGTCTTCATGGCTTTTAGAACATTATCAGCGATTGGCTTCCAGAGAGCTACTTTGCAAATTTAGAGTTTATTGTAAAGCGCATCTATAAAGAGCAAAGCGTTTACATGATGAGTGCAGCACAGTAGCTTGTGTGGGTTTTCTCCTTCCCTCTTTCCAACATATTGTCCATAGGTGTGAATGTGAGTGTGAATGGATGCCGCCTGTCTGTATGTGCCACCGACAGAAAATCGATGCACCATTGGATGATGCCACATCACTCACCTTTGACGATCCAAATAGCATAATAAAAAAAGATCTAACATGCCTTATTTCACATATATTTTTAAGTATGGTCAATATATTATGGGGCACCACATTTAGGCCCATAGTGTCTTTTCTTAGAGTTTCCACTTGGGGGAAATGTTAATTTTGAAGTATATACCATACGGTACAATTGTCACCTCTAGATGGCATGCGGCACTTATATTCAAAGAAGAGTGACGACAAAACGTTTCCTATAATACGCGTCGACTAAAAGAAAAACAACGTGTTCGTATCGCCTAAGATGAGTTTTCTATTGATATCTGGCTCCGCTAGCAAGTTTGACAATTGTGACCGGAAAATGAACAGTGATTATCCTGGCTGATAAACAGTGCGAAGTGGGTAACGAGCACAACTGAAGCTTCTGTGGATGTTAACACAGATTTAACTCTTCTGTATTTTGTTAAGTTTGAACGGTTTTTTTTTTTTTAAATATTTTTGATATGTTAGCATCTCTCTCTTCCTGGCAGTATAATAATTCTCTTCTCGACACGTTATGAACGAGAAAAGCCCGGCCTTTCATCGTTTACATTTGTGCGCTCGCTATGCCGGAGTTTAAAATTGCAACAAGAACAAAACAAAAACAAGCAAATAACCTTTTACCCAGTTAACGTGCGTTTACGGGGTGTTAGGATTTCCACATAGTTTCTAGGATGGACACGCCCCACCGCAACAGGATTGGCTCCTGCGTCTGGGGAAGGGAAGGCTACGCAGATGTAACGAGATAACCAGCCCAAACGTGTCACATTTGTATGAAGCTGAAACAAATAAGTTACTTGTGGTTAGGTTTATGGAAGGGGTTGGGGCTTAAGGTGGTTTAGGATGGGTTAGGATAAGTGAGAAACATTAACGTTGTCACACTTCAAGTCACAAGACAGACGGTTTTCCCGTCTGGAAGCGGTAGGGCGTGTTCTACAAGGGATACAACAGCCAATCATAGTGCAGCGGCGCCTGCCCAGGAGCCAGTAATATAAGAGGAGGGCGTGTCCTGCCTAGAAACTCAGTGGGACTCCTACCCCAATTGCTGCTAGCCAACGTGCTAACAGCAAGTCTTAACAAACATTGCTGTTAACTACTACCAACTGGCAAACATTGCAGTCGAAAGCCACATATTCTGTTGTTTGTACCGCAAACGATAAAAGACTTATCACTGCATGCTAACAATTGCCTTGTGCCCATTGCAACATGTTAAGAGTCAACTGCATATCCATTTCTTACCATTCTGCTGCAAATGCTCCACATTCTGAAGCATAGAAACGCCCCCCCCCTGCGCCGACCGACCGAGTAATGAAAGTCAGGCTCGAAGTCCAGCACAAAGATTAGATTCGGTCAAGTATTATCTTCGCGTTGCGCCCAACAGAGGACAAACGAGAAACACGCCACATTCGACTAACAGCTGCACAGGTGGATGCCGAACCAAATGCAGAATACGACTGGGACGTCGCAAATAGCTCTTATGATGATCACTCAACAGATGACTACAATAACAATTCAGGTCCAAAGGTTCCGGAAATTGCACTTTCTGACTTTCTGAGCATATGTGGGGCTTACAGTATGACTGTTTTTTTTTTTTTTTTATGTATTTTTATGAATATATAATTTCATGAATAAAAATTACAACGAATGGAAAAATCCGTAAAACGTGTACGTGTATATTTCGATATATATGCACGGTAGTCACTGGTGGACGCGCTGGTGGTTGTTTTGTAGTGTATACTGAGCCAACAACGATGGCGGTAGTGAGTCACATCCATTGTTTTCCTGTCATCCGCGAAGAAGACTGACAGCTTCAACATGGCCGAATCGGAGCAGCGATCAGGTAACAGTCAGCAGGATGCTTTTGCTTTCAACGTCTGTTGAACGTCTTTGTTTCGCTTCTGCTCATGCTTCTCCAATATTTCGTAAGATGTCAACGTTGTACACCCGCGTGTGGCCGTTACATCACTGTATAAATATCACAATCACAAGTCTTGGCGAGTATTCTTATTTTGGTCTCTCTCACTCAGCTATTTGTATTATGTGTCCTCTCTTTCTCGTTATGCACATTCAAATGTGTAGCATTGTTGTCATTCCTTTTATTCCCAGTGGTCACTTACACGTTTCGTCGTTGGTTTAGCTACTAGACACATTGTCTCCCTCAGTTCTCCGCTTCGCTTGGCAATCAGCTTTGAACTGTATTTGCATGGTTCAATTTCAGTCACAATTGAGTCGTCAATAATGCTGTCATGGATACCCGGGGAACCGAAAAACAAAAACATGCTAGCACAGGGAGAACATGCAAACGTCATATGGACATTTCTGGGGTGAGATTCAAACCCAGAACCTCTGTCAGTGAGGCACAATTGAAAGGTTTACGTGTCAAATTGCCTTTGAACAATGCCGTCATAAATTCTTATACCGCAAGTTCATACAAATAATGAATGCATTAGCTGCAGTATTCTGTCTGTTCACAACAGACTTTTCGATTTTGCATGTGTTTGTTATATTCCAGCAGACGCCTGTAAATGACCGTACATTGCAACGTGACTTTTACGAACTTTCTTTCTGGTTTTTGTAGGAGCCCTTCCTGAGGATGAAGCCCTTGAGGTTACAACAACTTTCACGGTACCCAAGAAAGAAATTGCCATGGTGCCCGACATGGGCAAGTGGAAGCGGTCGAAGGTGAATGTCCCGTTGATTGACAGCATTGCCGCTAAATTGGCCATAAGACGCGTAACAGTTGAGCTGGGATTTATTCGCTTGTCCCCTGACAAATTGCAGAAGTGAAGCGCATGTTCGGACCGCTGAAGCAGGTCGTTCTATTAATTGAAGTCAATCAGCCTCGGTTTCAATGGGTTTTCTGGTCATATTTTGCCAATTTGGGGCAGTATTGGACGCCAAAATGACTCGGTTACACTGGCTTATGGTTACCGAGTGCCAAATCAACGACCGATTTCTAAGGTTTGTATAATAATTAGCCTGTCATTATGTCGAATGCATTTGGGCTCAAAAAGAGCAAAACATTTGTTTCCATTCAACATAATACACAAGCAGCATATCAGCACGTTATACATGTTCACGAATGTGCTGATAGGGTGGAGACGGGCTTGGGATAGACCAATCACAATCATCTTTGCATCTACAAAATTGTGAAGAGTAACAGTATTGATTGTATTGGACTTAAATTGAATCCCACTTGAAATATGAAGCGTATAATGGACACTTATGCTGATAGTAATCATTTAGCCACGCGGATGGTTATTTGTGACGTGACGTCAATTTTAGTGGCGGTCCCCGTGAAATGACGTCATCGAGGAACGAGCGTCCCCGACTACATTCCGACCGCCTCCCGCTTCGCTCCTCTTTCAATATCCTCTTCCCCTCGTTGGAATTTCTGTCGGGAGGCGCTAGCGTGTGAACTGAGGAGCGAGCGAGGACCTAGTAATTTGCTAATCTAGAAATGAGATGAGCCCTGTCAGGAAGATTTACCCCCAAAAATGTGCAAAGAAAAGCGCAACACATCAGAGCAGAAGCAAGAAATGAAATGTTGAGAAATTAGGTGTGGCACAGTCAGCGCAACGGAGACAAATGCTTTCAGTCAGCGGGCTGTTAGACTTTACACACTGGTCGCGGCTGTTAGCGTTCTGCATCTTGCACAGGTGATATCATGTCAGAAGGTGGCAAATTCCCGGGGAAGCTTCCAATTGCCTAAAGCGCATCAGACTCCCTTCCACGCAGGACAGTGGCCCAGGGAAAGAACCAGAAAATGAATGAATGATGTCTCTTTTTTTCATATGCTGTTCCTATTGTAATCAGTTCTTGCAGCCATTTGCCCGTCTGAATATTCACTGGAGATTTTCACCCTTGTTGCAGGCTTACGCTGACTACATGGGATTCATTCTGACTCTTAACGAAAGTGTGAAGGCAAAGAAGCTAACGTGTGTCTATAGAGTCTCTGAGGTATGATGTCCTTTGAAACCACAGAGAGAAATTGTTTCATGATGTTCTGATAGCATTTTCTGTTCTGGGGATTATGAATTGGATACCAAGTCACCATGTTTTCCAAGCCCGACATCTAATCTTAATGTACATATTGCACGTCTTCCTTGAGATGGAGCTGGTTCCAACCGGATGTACCTGAGGCAAATGCCTTTGTGTCTTACTCCAGTCATGTTTGTCTTGTATGACAGACAGTGGAGAAGTTACTCGATCTTTTGGGGACACTGGACCGCTGGATAAATGAGACCCCTCCTGCTGACCAGCCATCTCGCTTTGGTAATAAAGCCTTCAGAACCTGGTTTGCTCAATTAGACCAGGTTAGTCAGCATACATACATAAAACACTCACACATAACTGCACTGCTTCAAATGGGACTCCATACGAATTCCTCCTCCAAATTTGACACACAAGTTAATTTCAAGCTTGTGAGAACAATTTTATCAATTTGCTAATGTAAAAAAAAAAAACGGAGAAAATAAATATAAAACATTTAGCCACTCTGAATTACAAATGTATTATATATGTCTATAGTTTGGGATTTGTTTACTATATCATATATCAGTGTTCTCTCCAAATATTGAACCCATGCACTGCTGTGCATGTTTACATTTGTCAACTGGAATCCAACAAATACAGAACCTTTGCAAAAAAATAGAATATCATGGAAAGGTTTATGTATTGCCATATTACCATTGAAAAAAGTTAAACTTTTATAGATTGAGGGCCCACAATTTCAACAATTTCAAGTATTTATTTGTAGGCCAGCCAATCGCAGGGCACACAGAAACAAGCAACCATTCGCACTCACATTCACACCTACGGGCAATTTAGAGTCTTCAATGAAGCAACCATGCATGTTTTTGGGATGTGCGAGGAAACCGGAGTGCCCGGAGAAAACCCACGCAGGCACGGGGGAGAACATGCAAACTCCACAGAGGCGGGACCGGGGATTGAACGCAGGTCCTCAGAACTGTGAGGCTGACGCTCTAACCAGTCGCCCACCGTGCCGCCTAGGGCCGATCAGGTCAAACCAACATTACAACATGACAGAAATAATGATTAGTTTATTGTAATAAAATGATTTCACACACACACACACACCGAAACTTTAGCGCATGATTCGGTCCGGAGTGTAGCAGAGCTTGCTCGGAGTGCATTTCCCAGTGCACCCTGAGGCGCGTGCAGCAAGTAGTTTTGGGAGAATTGTTATAGATCCTCATAACTAGACTGAGCTAAGAAAAAATGCATGAAAAAAATCCCCCATCCAATCCACAAGGCTAATTATTGGCCCTCTCAAGCTCAGCAGATGCTCGGTATTGTTTGTCGATGCTTATAAGTAATGTTATGTTGCTGTCTCCAGGAAGCAGAAGCCTTGGTGTCTGCAGTGCTGCCTGCTGACAAACAAGCCGCAGCTCCAGAGATTGCTGTCTACCTGAAAGAGTCTGTGGGCAACTCCACCAGGATAGACTATGGAACAGGTAGTATTATTATTGTATTGCTATGCTAAAACCAAATGCATTCATTTGCACCAACTATGGGACTGAACTATGATTATGTGCACTGTAGAAATGTCACTACAGTGGAATAATGCTTTTTAATGCTTTGGTGCATTGCATTATACCGAAATGGATCTCCAAATGTTGAATGTCTCCGACGTCGTACATTTCAACCTCTAAAGCACACCAAATGTACATTTTTGAACTGTCTCATGATTCACTTTTTTTTCTTTATATTCACTTGTGTAACAAACACATTTTTAAAAATAGAAAGTTAAAAGAGGAAACTTTTGAGGCATATCTTCTATAGAAATCACCTTTGTATTCCGTCTTTGTAATTTGGCGTGAAGACTGTGTTTTGTTCCCCCTCCCCGAAAAAAAGAATCTGGACAGCAAACCCGTTTGTTTGCATTTTTGGCATTCGCAAAGTCACATGAAAAATGTTGACATTAGGAAAAACAAGTACAGTGGTCTGAAAGTATTTGCCCCTTAAATGTTTCCCATCATCAAACAATTTTATATATCAAACACATTTAAGCATAACTGCGGCTTATAATACCTGAGCTCCATTTCTCGAGCAACACCAAGGCCTGATACTGCCACACCTGTTCTCAATCAAGAAATCACTTAAATAGGACCTGCCTAACAAAGTGAAGTAGACCAAAAAGATTCTCAAAAGCTAGACATCCTGCAGAGATCTACAGAAATCCAGGAACAAATGAAAAAAGAAAGTCATTGAGATCTGTCCGTGTGGGAAAGGTTATAAACCCATTTCTAAAGCTTTAGGACTCCAGTGACCCACAGTGAGAGCCATTATCCACAAATGGCAAAAACAGAGAACAGTGGTGAACCTTTCCAGGAGTAGCCAGCCTACCAAAATTTCCCCAAGAACGCAGTGACGACTCATCAAGAGGTCACAAAAGACCCCACTACAACATCCAAAGAACTGCCTCAGGTAAGGTCAGTGCTCATGACTCCACCATAAGAAAGAGACTAGGCAAAGATGGCCTCCATTGCAGTTCCAAGATGAAAACCACTGTTGTGCAAAAAGAACATTAAGGCTCATCTCAATTTTGCCAAAATAAATCTTGATGATCTCCAGGACTTTTGGGAACATAGTCTGTGGTCTGATGAGACAAAAGCTTAACTTTTTGGAAGGTGTCTGTCCCATTACATCTGGCGTAAAAGTAACTCCGCATTTCAGAAAAAGAACATCATACCAGCCAGCAGTAAAATATGGTGGTGGTAGGGTGACGGTCTGGGGTTGTTTGTTACTTCAAGACCTGGAAGACTCGCTGTGATAAATGGAACCATGAATTCTGCTGTCTATGAAAAAATCCTGACAGAGAATGTCCGACCATCTCTTTGTGACCTCAAGCCGAAACAGACTTGGGTTCTGCAGCTGGACAATGAGCCAGAACACACCAGCAAGTCTGCCTTGAGACTCATTGCAAGTTATCTCAAACGCTTGATTGCAGTTGTTACTGCTAAGGGTGGCCCAACCAGTTCTTAGGTTTAGGGGGCAATCGCTTTTTCACACAGGGCCGTGTTGGTTTGGATTATTATTATTATTTTTTTATCTTCCAGAATATGAAAACCTTCATTTAAAAACGATATTGTGTGTTTGTGTTGTCTTGTCTATGACTAACATTTAAATTCGTTTGATGATGGGAAACATTTAAGTGTGACAAACATGCAATAAAAATAAGAATCAGGAAGGGGGCAAACACTTTTTCACAACACTGTATGTATTCAACATTGGTCACAGTTTTATTTAGTGCTTGTTCACCATTTGGATGAAAAAAAAATATCCACCAAAAAAAAAAAACATCAGGAAGAGGGAAAGCACTTTTTTACGCCACAGTAATTGATGCGCCCCTTAAAAATTGAATCCCACAAGATGGTGCCAATGCAATCATTTTCTATCAGACGGTGCTTTGGCCTGTCCAATAGAAGCATATCCCCTCACGTCACCAAAGACGCCAAAAGATGGTGCCAAAGCACTACTTTTCTATTGGACAGGGGGCCATTTTTTGAACACCCCCAAAAAAAATAAAAATAAATAAAAGGAAAATCAGTAAACAATGGGGGATATGTTTTTGAAAAAATAAGTGAATTGAAGAGTAGTGAATCACAAATAGTCGAAGGCACACTATTTCATTACCATTATTTCCAATGGGGGGGGGGGAAATCATTTTCAAAATATGAACAAATTGCAGGACAGCCAGTGTTCCAGTATTGTTTTAGACTTTGGAAGTGCCACTGTAGTTGTTTCAACTTATTTTGCATTCTTCACAAAAGTTGCTTCTTCTAATACTCATTCTTCTTTTGTGTAATCCTGCCAACAAGAAAATGACAAAGTTCATCAATTCAATCTATATAAATGAAAGATAGACTTACTGTGTTGGAAATGCTTGAATAATTCCAATGTATCGAAAATGTATCATGTACAATAGTTCACATTGTGATCCCAGAGTGTAAATGCACATGCACGGTTTCTGGTCATCTTTCATGTGATGTTTTTTCCCTTTTCAGGTCATGAAGCTGCTTTCGCTGCATTCCTCTGCTGTCTCTGTAAGGTCGGAGCTCTTAAAGCGGACGATCAGATGGCGATTGTTTTCAAGGTTTTTAACAAGTACGTGGCTTCTGTGGACTCGGTGTTATTCGTTGGTTGATTTATTGTTTCACACAATGGAGTAGGATAGACCAAGTTACAACATTTTGAAAGAAAGAAAGAAAGAAATGCCCGAAAATGACGGCGAATTTGAAAGCTTTGTGTTACTGCCCTGCAAATCCTCCAGTTCATCACTTAATTCTCGTCACTTCAAATTGACCATGTCGCCCCCCCCCCCCCCCCCCCCCCCCCCAGATATCTCTCAGTAATGCGGAAGCTTCAGAGGACATACAGAATGGAACCAGCTGGAAGCCAAGGCGTATGGGGTCTCGATGACTTCCAGTTTTTACCTTTCATATGGGGTAGCTCACAATTCGTTGGTAAGAAAATGTTCAACTACTATTAAAATAATAATAATAATAATAATAATAGTTTCGTTTGTCCATCATACTGCATTTTCTTGACTTTCAAGAGACAAAAATGTTGACGAACAGTTAACGTCTCCAGACAGGGTTTCTGGAGCTGGTCTATCAGGTTCTTGGCAATCTTTCTTGTCAAGGCTTTTCTTCTCATTTGCTTATTTACTCTGGCCGGGCAGCTCGCACTCGAACACGTTTGGGCAACTGACAGGGCGCATGCCGTGTGAACCGGGCCCCACTTGCAATGATTCAAATCCCCAACGTGGGGAGATCGAAAAGCTGGAAAAGCTTTCCCATCGATTCTCAATGAGGTTTAGATCCAGCCAGGTGGCTGGCCAGGCAAGCAGTGTGATGGCATGGGCATCAAACCAGGTTTTGGTGTTTCTGGCGGTATGGGCGGTGACCTTGGATTTAAGAAAGCGGAGTTTACCGACACCTGCACCCCAAATCATGACTGCCTGTGGATATTTCACACTGGCACTCATGCAGCTCGGGTTCTGTTCTTCACCCGTCTTCCTCCAAACCCTTGGGACCATGATTCTTGATGAAAGGCACACTTGTTCATCGGAAAAGAGGACCTTGGACCACTGACCGACAGTCCAGTCCTTCTCCTTGGCCCAGTTGAGACGCTTCCTACGTTGGCTCAGGCTCAGACCCGAGGAACCCGGCAGATGTAGCCCATCTGTGGCACCATGCCGCCTCTCACTGGTCAGCCTTGGTGCTATGGAAGACATCTGTCACAATAAGAGCAGTAAGGACACACGTGCTGGTTTTTTGTTTGTTTGTCCCCCCCCCCCCCCCTCATCGCGTGTGCGTCAGTTGGGGGCAAAAGCCTGTTGGTTGGATAGGGCAACATTGCAAAGTGGCAGCTCGTGACGCGTGCGCAGCTCCGATGCCCGTCGGATTGGGTCGCCAAGTGTCAACATACGCCACTGTACTCAACCGCCTGCGAAGAAAACGAAGTACATTTGACCTAAAGGAGCATCACGGATAAAACATGCGGCTGCAATCATCAAGTTTCCCACCCCTGCTCGAGGAAGGACCCCATTGTCACAAATTGCTGCCTTTTATGGGCAGGGGCTGCTGTGTTCTTGGGAACATCAGATGAAGACTCATTTTGCTCAGGTCTGTGCCATCCGCAGTGTCGTCTCTGAACCCGACAGGCATTTCCTTCGACCTCATGCCTTTTTCTTGAAGCTGTGTTTACTATTGTCAGCTGTGAGCTGTGAGACATAAACCAAATCATCTCGTGGAGGTTTAAACATTTCAAGGATAATCAAAAGTAATGAAAGGACCTGAGTTTATTTTTAGGGTCCCAACAAAGTGACTACTATAAATACTTACGTTGTACATTTTTTCTTTTTTCTCATTCCTGTGAATTTGTTTCTCCAACCGCATTGGAATTGGGGTTGTACTTTTTTGCCATCATTGGCTGTCGATTGTAGATTCATGAAATGTTTATTGAATAGTGCAACATAGCAAATTGTGTGTGTGTGTGTGTGGGGGGGGGGGGGGGGGGGGGGGGGGGGTGTTAGGGTTTCTGATTACTTGAATGTATTGTACACCCCCCCTGACCTTAGTAGTGTTCACAGTTTTGAATAGAACCAATGAGAAGACAAATAGTGACACCTGCCGGCGAATATTTCAAATTGCAGCCCTGTCTTCCATAGATCACCCAACGCTCGAACCTCGCCACTTTGTTGACGAGAGGGTGGTAAACGAACATCAGCATGACTACATGTTTCTGGAGTGCATCAAGTTCATAAATGAGGTGAGACAAGAAAACTCTTGGCATTTTCACAAGCATCTATTGCAACTATTGCAATATTAGTCATTCGAAGTGCTAGAGGACTGCATCTTTGTACAATTGTCAAAAAAAAAACAACCTTTATTGCTCAGTGACTGTTTTTTGTTTTTGTTTTGGTCAATGTCTTTCTGTCACTTGACTGTCTGTTGTCGTACTAGAGCGGCTCCAACTACCGGAGACAAATTCCCTGTGTGTTTTTTGGGACATACTCGGCAAATAAAAATGATTCTGTTCTCATACATTTGACGAAAATAATAAGAATTGAGCATGCACTAATTGTGTCATATTTGAATGTACCATTTAACTCATTCACTTCCAGCCTTCCCAGTCAACATGGATATTTGACTTCTAAAGCTGTCAATGGCAGTGAATTGAATGAGTAATTTTAGGGACACTTTCATACCTCAATGCAGGAACTCGCGTCATGGTTCAAGCTCAGCTGTAGCTTTTTCTAGGCTGAATTATATTCAGCACTTTTTTCTTTTTTTTTTTTTTTTAAACATTCTAGATCTTTATCAGTAAAAGATACCTTCTGTACATTGCCATAATCTTTATGACGACATATGTTTTCATATAGTTGTGTTTTGTTATCGATGGGCATAATTTGCCAAGAATGACCTCATTTGGTGAGGCTGTTCTGTGTTGTGATGATCTCTTGATTCGCCAAATTGTTCGTGCCCATGTTTTTTTCTCATTGTGCTCATTCAGTTGAAATGTGTGTGTGCTTGTTTCTTCTAATTAACATACACTCACAGGTACACACAAAAACTCATAAACAAAATTTTTTAAAAAGTGGCAAAATTCAAAGACTATAAGGAGCATAAACTCCAAACAAAGTGTTGTAGCACTCGAGACTGGTCTTGAGAGCACATTTTTAAGGTCTTGGTCTTGTCTCAGACTCGACTCCCAACTCTCTTGGTCTTGTTTCAGTCTTGGCCTGGCAGGACTTGGGATTTTCCGTCAAGACCAGCACTGAACTGCTATTCTTCAACTTCCTTATTAGGAGAAGCGCTTGGTAAAACTAGTACTGTATTGTACTTGGACTGTACTTTATGCCAAGTCAACTAAATTGGCTATTTTAGTCTTTGTACCATTAGCAGCTCTTGTAAACTACAAGCCCAATTCCAATGAAGTTGGGACGTTGTGTTAAACATAAATAAAAACAGAATACAATGATTTGCAAATCACGTTCAACCAATATTTAATTGAATATAATACAAAGACATTTTTTGTTCAAACTGATAAACATGATTGTTTTTAGCAAATAATCATTAACTTAGAATTTCACGGCTGCAACACGTTCCAAAAAAGGTGGGACAGGGTCATGTTTACCGCTGTGTTACATCACTTTTTCTTTTAACAACATTCAAGAAACGTTTGGGAACGGAGGACACGAATTGTTGAAGCTTTGTAGGTGGAATTCTTTCCCATTCTTGCTTGATGTGCAGCTTCAGCCGTTCAACGGTCCGGGGTCTCCGTTGTCGTATTTTACGCTTCATAATGCGCCACCCATTTTCAATGGGAGACCGGTCTGGAGTGCAGGCAGGCCAGTCTAGTACCCGTACTCTTTTACTACGAAGCCCCGCTGTTGTAACACGTGCAGAATGCGGTTTGGCATTGTCTTGGTGAAATAAGCAGGGGCGTCCATGAAAAAGACGTTGCTTGGATGGCAGCATATGTTTCTCCAAAACCTGTATGTACCTGTCAGCATTAATGGTGCCTTGACAGATGTGTAGGTTACCCATGCCATTGGCACTAACACAGCCCCATACCATCACAGATGCTGGCTTTTGAACTTTGCGTCCATAACAGTCCGGATGGTTTTTTTCCTCTTTGGCCCGGAGGACACGACGTCCACAATTTCCAAAAACTATTTGAAATGTGGACTCGTCGGACCACAGAACACTTTTCCACTATGCGTCAGTCCATCTTAGATGAGCTCGGGCCCAGAGAAGCCGGCGGCGTTTCTGGGTGTTGTTGATAAATGGCTTTTGCTTTGCATAGTAGAGTTTCAAGTTGCACTTCCGGATGTAGCGCCGAACTGTATTTACTGACATTGTTCCTGAGGCCATGTGGTGATATCCTTCACACATTGATGTCGGTTTTTGATGCAGCGCCACCAGAGACATCGAAGGTCACGGGCATTCAATGTTGGTTTTGGGCGTTGCCGCTTACATGCAGTCATTTCTCCAGATTCTCTGAACCTTTTAATGATATTATGGACCGTAGATGAAGAAATCCCTAAATTCCTTGCAATTGTACGTTGAGGAACATTGTCCTTAAACTGTTGGACTATTTTCTCACGCACTTGTTCACAAAGAGGTGAACCTCGCCCCATCTTTGCTTGTGAATGACTGAGCAATTGAGGGAAGGTCCTTTTCTACCCAATCATGGCACCCACCTGTTCACCTGTGGGATGTTCCAAACACGTGTTTGATGAGCATTCCTCAACTTTCTCACTCTTTTTTTACCACCTGTCCCAGCTTTTTTGGAACGTGTTGCAGCCATCAAATTCTAAGTTAATGATTATTTGCTCAAAACAATCAAGTTGATCAGTTTGAACATGAAATATCTTGTCTTTGTAGTGTATTCAATGAAATATAGGTTGAACATGATTTTCAAATCATCGTAGTCTGTTTTTATTTGTTTCACACAACGTCCCAACTTCATTGAAATTGGGGTTTTAGCTTTACCCTCGCATCTCATTTTTAAAAACGTACAAAACTTTTTTTTCGTTGGGGATTTTTGTATGTTGCACTTTGCAACAGTTGCAGACACTGTTTTTGTCCGTCAAATATAATTAAAGGAAAATTGAAATGAAAGAGAATCCTCTTTAACTGTTCAACCTTGTTATGGTGTTTTAAATGGATTTTTATGGTCTTGGTGTTGTCACGGTCTCTGCTTGTCTCAGCCTCGACTAGTCCCAGTCTTGGTCTTGACTCCCCAAAGTCTTGGTCTTTGATAGTGTCGTCTGGAGCACAACACTATTCCAAACTGGAGAAACTCTGCACAGCCGAAGCAGTGTTTAATTTGCAGGAATAGGACAACAGATATGCATTGGTCATAACGGTCGTGGCTGAAAACTAATGTTTAAAAAAAAAAAAAAAAAAGATTATTATAATTTAAATTCTTTAAACCGAGTATGTCCATGTTATATATTTTGAGTATGCTCAAAGCTCCACTGATAAAGCATGATGGTGTGAAGATGGCAAATGCCTAGCAATCTGGTGATGCTCGCTACAAATGCATGCCCACCCAGCCTGCTTTGAGAACCAGTCCGCATGGTCTAGCATCTGCGTCAATCCAAAACCTACCTGTGGGCCAGTTTGTTCTCAAACACAGTTAGTGAGTGAGGGCCCACTGTCTTTCAAATGGGGATCACCCTTATTATTGTGGGGTTCACTTATGCCATTTAGCACTATTTAAATTGTTTTGTTTGTATTCCGTCACTGCTTCCATTGCATCGGCCAATTGACTTATTGTATCTTTTAGAAGAACAAGAATCTGTTGAAAAGACATTGGAGGGCCACAGCTAAATGTGATATTGTTCAGGGACAAGCAGATGGATTGTGTTGGTTATGTGCCAGAGCAGGAACTGTACGCTTTGTTTTGGGTTTTGGGAGGGAAGTAGCGGGGAGTGGTGTTGGTTGAGCATGCTACATCCTTTTCCTCTTTCCCACTCAGACACACTGCCTCCTTCCCTCGTTCTCCTCCTTCCCGTTTGACCTCTTCCGCCCTCCTCCCTCACAGCCCCGAAAGGGTCCCGCTGGTGTGTCGAAGCGGCCTCTGTAGACTTACTACCTTTCATGCATTCAACCATCCGTCACAGACAGACTCCCACAACACATTTTGGGATTTCTTTATTTGTCACGATTCTCTCTAACGAGCTAATCACAGTCCAGCTTTCAAGGGTTGAGGTCGTTGTGAGAACCAAACAAAACAATCATTCAAACAAGTGATGAGGAACTGATGAATTAGCTGACGTATTGACTGAGGTACTGACTTGACTTGCTCATGTTATCGATCCTGGGAAGGAAATTGGTGCTCGACCCACACCCGAACCCTAAACTCATCAACCCCCTTTTCTCAATATGAGTTCAACCGAAAGCAATTAGTTTTATTTTATTTTTTTGGTTCCAGGTCCATCCGTCCATCCGTCCATCCATTTTCTGTACCGGTTATTCTCACTAGGGTCGCGGGTGTGCTGGAGCCTATCCCAGCTATCTTCGTGCGGGAGGCGGGGTACAACCCGAACTGGCGACCGCCAGCCAATCGCAAGGCACATACAAACAAACAACCATTCACACCTACGGACAAGTTAGTCTTCAATGAACCTGGGCATATATTCTTCCTAGTACAGGTTTAATGAAGTTTTATTGTGACTTTCTTCTTCTACCCCTTTTTTATTGTTTTTTTAAAATACATTTTTAAAATTATTATTATTTGTTTAGCTTACTGTAATATGTAGCTCCATGCATGCATCGCATAACACTGCCCCCAATAGACCAGCAGGAACAGCAGATAGCGTTATAGCTTTGATTAAAGGCTAACGCTTCCCCCGCTGACTGTGACATGAAATCCGACGAACGTTTTCCTGTTTTAGGTGATTTAGGATTACCAACATTTGCCAAATGCCGGCATATTGAGAGAAGGATATATATCTTTTTAACAAATAAACTATACAGTCAGCCCAGGTGTGCCAATGTTTTGAGCCATGGCTGTATTTATTCTTATTTGTTTTTTATTTCAATTATTTGATATATTGTTATTTTACTTGTTCCTAATGTATTTTCTGATTGTCCTATCAAGTTATATTCAAAGTTAAGATTTGGTGGTTACATAAGTACAACCTTTCCAAACCAATTGGGGGGGGGCGGGTGGGGGGATCCTTCTGGTGAAACTTTCAGGATAGATCATTTTCATTTGATCAAAGCTAAAATTAGACGACTTCAATCTGTTCAAGTTCTACAGTGTTTATTTTTTTTCAGTGCATTTGACAGGTTTGAGAGATTCCACTTCGTACTTCAATATTGAAACTTGCATTTTAATGCCTGCATATTGCGTTGTGTACAAATGTTTTGTGCTAGGAGTCTATTTTAGTGGGCCACCGCTACTTATTCCTTTGGTTTTTTTGGGGGGTTTTTTTTATCAACAAAGCTGTGGCAAATCGAAGTCGTTATCATTGTTTCTGCTTTTTTAGTTTACGAAATCCTGTTGTGCAGATTGCATTTGCTTTGGACTGCGATGAAATGGACAGCATTCAAATCACTGTGCAGGAACTTCAACTCAGCTGCTTCGGTGTTTGTATGGCGAAAAGGGAGAAATGGCCTCAGTCTCTTTCTTGGTTCAATGACATGTAGTAAGTACATTGTGTCGGCTGTTGGCATACACACACGCACACACACGTGTCTACCGGACTATCGTCCTGTTTTCCACACGCGGATACTTCAACACAGCGCAAATTCCGTTTTTCGTTCACACACAAGGATATGTGTGTGCGTGCATGCATCAGCCTAAACATGAGTCACTTCCTTCCCCACATGCTGCTGTGAATCACTCCTTCCTCCAGGGAATCCGGGCTGTCTCCACCCCCCTTTCCTCCCTCTTCCATGCCCCTCCCCCCTTGCGTTCTCATGCGAAGCCATGGAAAGTCTCTCGAGCGGTGGGGGTGGAATGGAAAAAAGAGGGAGTTGTTAGATTGATGCCCCAGGGTCTGGGCTTGGGTTCCTTTGCTCTTGGGGAAAGATGTTTGGAAAACGGCATCTAACTTCATTCATAAATTCACTTTTTCCATGCTAATTAGTTTTGCTTCAATGACCCTATTGTTTTGTCTTATACTTGCTTAAAGGCAGCTGGTACCCTCCCTCACATCAGATTTTAGAACGCAGTAGTTGAGTAGGACAATTCGCATAGTGTGTGTTTGTGTGTGTGTGTGATGTAGTAGTTGAGGGACTTGGACAGACTGTAGTACATCTATGGAACCAGCTAGTCTGGACTTGTCCTGTGCTGGAAAGTGGAGTTCCTTTGTCGGGAGCCGTGTTGGAGCTGAGCCCGCAATTCTGCTTGCAAGCTTCTGTGTGTGTGTGTCTGTGCAAAGAGAAGAAAGTGTACCACTTGTACTTTGTGTGTCAATTATGAAACTCAAATGATGAATTACATATCATTTGTGTTTCTCTTGTTATTGTGAATCATTTCAGGCAGTCAGAACTGAGGAGAGTACAAAGACAATGAATTAAACGTTCAAATCAGACACCTAAAAGTCTACATGCAGAGATGAGTGCAGCAAAACTAATCCAAAGAGTTGTGTTCCTTTCATTTAATTCTTTTTAAATTGTTGGACAGTTCAAATGTCAGTCAATGACACACCCTCGACATGTCTGCAAACAAACTAAACATGGCAAAATATATATGTATATATTTTGCACAATTTGATTTGGGGTGATCCTGATCTCAGATACCCTCAGATCTGGATTAGGTTGCTCCTAAATGAAGAAAAAAAAAAACAATCCAATATGTGTGACGATGTATACACACACACACGTCTGCCTAAAAAAATACACATAACTGTTGAAAAGCCACACTACAAAAAGCATTTACTGATAAATGGAAATATTATGCATGAGGGAGAGATACAGAATATGGTACATAAGCGGTATATAGATCATTAAATAAGGAAAATAACCACCGGCAGCAGCCAGCGGGGTGATGCTGAGGTTAACTTCATTGACGCCAATGGGAGGGAAGAGTCAATCTCCCAGGCCACTTCAACATATGTCCAATTTTTCTTTTTCGTTCTTATGGTTGGTTATGTTTTTTTCCTTTTGTTTGTTTTTTTTCCCTTCTTTGTTCGTCGTCATGTGAACTAGTTGTTGATGTGCGTTATGGCGCATGTGAGTTTTCATGAGTTCCGTTAATGTAAACGCATTGATACAGGATATGGGCCGCTATAAATAAACCAACAAAACCATATCCTGCAGTTTAAATGCAGCCCTTAAGTAATACCGTGGACACACCCATGTTCAAATATCAGGTTTCTGTGATATAAAAAAAAAAAAGTGAGACCAATATAAATCATTTCAAAACTTTTTCCTGTACAACTCGGTTGATCTTTTGAGAGATGGGAAGTAAAAATAAACATCTGAGATGATGTGGTTGGAGAAGTGTTCACACCCTCTTATAACTGGTGCTGTGGGTGAGTTCAAAATGAACCAGTCACTTCCAAATGTGTGTTAAATGGGAGTCAGCACACACCTGCCGCAATTTAAGGTGCGCAAATAAAGTTGAGATATTTGCGTCGCCTTTTCTTTCTAGCGGAAGCCTGAAGGTTTCGTGCTCACACTGAATGGCATTAGGAAGTGTTCCTAATGACTTTTACCTTGACTAAGGCCCAGAAAAACAGCCCCAGCTGCCGCCACCAGTATGCCGCCATACTTGAGGTATTGTGTTCTTTTCGTGATGAGCAGTGTTGTTTGTGGCAAACGTGCGTTTTGGAATTATGGCCCAAGAGAGTTCCACCTCGGTTTAATCTGTAACGTAACGTAACGTATTTTGGCCTAAATTGGACTGACATACTTTTTACTTGTAGTTGATTTATTTATTACGTCATATGTTATATATTATTATTATGATTATTTTCCATGTAAAGAAGAATTGATACTTTTACTCCGTTGCAATGATCGACATGCCGCTTGCTACTTTTATTTATCCATTTTTGCATGCGCAATCTATTTTTAGACTTCATCTTCGTTTCCCGCATTGGGCGCCGTTGTGCCAATCCAACGTGATCTCGAGTGTTGTTTGACTACAATTCACCAATCAGACGGCACAAGGCGGTCACATGACCACACACACACACACACAGAGCCTTCGCAGGCCAACCAAAATGACTCATTTTGGGGGGGGGGGGGGAAACCCCCAAAAACAACCGCATGAGTGTTTACAGCTTTATGATGCAGATGATGATTATGATGATGTAGTCTTGCGTCTGCCCAAACGCGGATATTTCATCCCACGTCTAACTTGAGAAAACACCATGCGGTAAGTTGCAGATGTCTCTATTGTTATTTTGGCAGTGCATATTGCAACATTAGCCATATTTATGGTCATAAGTCACTGTAAAACATGCCTTTTCTGGATATGTGCCACAATATCTCACACACACACACACACACACTTAAGTCTGTTCATTAAACCGCTTCATCATGCTCTCATTTAATTGAATAAAGCAAATAATGTTTCTGTAGGGCCCAATGCATGTGTTGTTGATTTCTGTGCACTTAAAAATGTAAATGGCGGCAGCTGTGTGTGGACTCTCATGTATTATTAATTTGTATGTGATTTGACATTCGTGATCGGATTTCAAACAAAATGAAAACTCAGCAGTTACTCGCGTTTCCATTGTGCCCAGACCAATGGGAACCTCTCGTGACACGAGCCGCAGTGACGAACGACAACCGCCGAAGACAACCGCTTGAAATTTTGAAAGGAAACTGTATTAACTGTAGCAGAGCCACACCTGCATCGTTTCACGTTTGGTCTTCCGACTTGGATTGAATTTTCTAGATGAAGACCGGTCCGTTTGCCGAGCACTCCAACCAGCTGTGGAACATCAGCGCTGTCCCTTCCTGGTCCAAAGTCAACCAGGGTCTGATTCGAATGTACAAGGCTGAGGTGAGCCTGCTCGTTTCACTTACTGGTTCTCCCTTAACTTCGTAGACTTTATAAATAATTGCTCGATTATAAAATGAATTCATCATGCTTCATTTAAATCTCATCAAAGTTTTGTCGGAGAATTTACCGATCCAAGTCACACCAGTGAGAGCAGAATGGAGCTCGATCAAAACAAAACCTGAGCCATACTTTCTTACTTTCTTACTTTGTGTTTGTGATTTTTGATTTGTGATTTGGCAGGCTACAGCAGCAATAGTTGGATACATTTCAGGCTTTTTTCCATCCGACGTGGATAATTCCTATTTCCACACATTAATGGAATTGGCAGAACACATAACAAACACGCTAATTAGATGAGTGTTAAAGAGGATGATATCACCTTAAGATTTGATGTTATGTTCCAAAGCACGCCATGGTGAACCCAACTCTGTTCGGTGGAGTCACAGACAAAGCTTTGATCAAATGTCTTCCTGTAATACAGTCGCCCTTAGGTTACCCCCAAAGGAAGGTTTGGAAGCATCTGCATGTCTGATGTGTGTCTCTGACCAGGCAGGTGCGCTAACCTCCAGGTCACTTTACTTAGCATGTTGGATTTTCCACACCAGTGTGCGCTCACATTCGACTTTCTGTTCTGGTAGCCGTCTACTCCCCGCTCCATTCTGCTCTTCTGTCTTGCCCCCCCCCCTCTTGGTTTCACCCACAGCATACACGCCTCGCTCTCTTAAAGGAGCCACTCTTCTCCTTCCACACTAACTCGCCACATGTACATAGTGCATAAGATATTGCAGTTGGCATGCAGTGATTTAGACACACGTGTAATTCTACTAAAGGGTTTGAGTTTGCACAGTTTACAGCGTTTCTATTAGCCTAATATTCAGCCCGTACTGGATGTTACATTACGCTTTGCTCTTTAGGACTGAGCTAGACACGCTGCAGTCCATTGATTGGTCGACATTGTCAATTCACTAATGGCATTGAAATGAAATAGTGAAATGGAAAGAGAGAAAAAAAAATCCCCATTCAAATATATATGTCGTCAAGAATTCGGGAGAAGCTATTCATGACGATTTGATACAGCGCTGCTATATATATATATATATATATATATATATATATTTTTTTTTTTTTCCCCTTTCCCTTCTCCGTTCAATTGATTCACATGCTGCCACGATCTCATGTTGCTTCGATAGTTAATGAAGGTAGCGCCACCCCCCTTCACGAAGCCCAACCTTAATCACAATCTGCACATCCGCACCGGTGTCGCTAAATGCACTGAAAATGGACAAGTTGGTGGAAACTTGGCTACGTATAGTACTTTGTCAGCCATCTCTGCCGACTTTTGCACAACCTTACTGTTGCGTGTGGTGTGAAAGGTACGAATGAGCTTCTGGGGTGTTGGAGTTGAAGTTGGCCTCTGACAAAGCAACAGTCACAATGGTGACTGCCACGAGCAGAGTGTGAAGTTTAACACTCAAGACTCGCTGCAAACTGTCGCGCTGACGTTGCCGCGCATCGAATTCTTCGAACGGGACGAGCCGCAACTGCTGTGCGAGCGCTGGGTACGAAGGGGGGGGCGGGCGAATAAATGCCCGGCTCTACTGTTACGCCTTTTAATGCGCCAATTTACCGGAATTGAGATTATGTGACTTGTTGTCAGCGGAAGAGACTTCAACGTGAGATTTCGTTTCGTATTGGAGTGACAATTTCTGCCGAAAACAAAGTCCAAATGATACCGCAAATCGTCATTGTACTGAAGTTGCGGGATATTGCGTCGTCTTGGGCGTCACGAAACATTTCTTGTTGAAAATTCCAGTTAGGTGTCAGTGTAAATGTCATTCAATCTCCTTAAGGAAGCAGTGTTGTCTTTTACTTGATTTCCCCCCCCCCCCCCAAATAAGAAATAATTAAATAAAGATATGAGAGAAACTCAAGCCCTTCACCATCCGAGCAAGAGAGAAGAGGCAGGAAAGGGTTAAGTGAGGAACGGAGAGAATGGAATTGTGCGTGTGTGTGGGCGGTAGGGGTGGGGTATGCGGGGGTTGTCTAAGCCTTCTCCCGCCTGCATGCCCACATCCTGTGTTTTCCAGAGCAGCCTGCAAGTCTTCCCAGAGAGCTGAGGGGCCAAGCTGTCTGCCTCCCCCTCCCCCTCCCCCTCCCCCTCCCCCTTCTCTTTCTACACTGCCATTCCCTTCATTAAATCCACCCCTCCCTCTCCCCCGACCTTCCTCCAAGCCTGGAGCAACCATCAGCAGACTCGCATTCCTCACTCCCTTTTGCTGGCCCCACACAAGGTTTCAGGCAGAGTTCTACTCGGCCTGGGGAAAGCAGGATCCGCCGCTTAGTCTGTCTGAAAGGGGCTAATGTTTTCCAAAGGCGCGAAATGACACATTTGGATGAAGATAGTGTCAAGCTTTTCGCTGATCATCCCAAAAGGCCCTCCGAGCGTGTGAAGTTGAATGCGTCTTTGTGGATCCGGAAAACAAAACATTCTCCACAGAGTCCAAGCGTAATCAAAGTCAAAAGTTCACGATCTTGTCGTCATTGTACAAATTGATGACCAGGAAAATGATTTGTATCCTTGAATGCTTGAATTAAAATCATCTGGAATTTCTTTTGGTTTTGTAATAGAATAGAATAGAATAGATGAGATCAAATATTTTGCCAGTTATAGTCAGTTATCAATGTCCTTTCACCATCGTTCCTGTCATACTGTGTTGCGTGTTTTTGTTTGCACATTAAGGACTAAAGTCTCATATTTTGTTGTAATTGGTCTTTTCAAAAGTTGTTCCCTTTTGGAGATTTTGTGGGGTGAAAGCTGCAAGTGGCTGCTAGTGTGGCAACAATGAGAAACAGAAATGCCAGTATTTTCAGGGTAATGGCCCGTCGGCAACATTGTAGGAGAACTGTGAACAAGTTCGTTTTTTTGCAATGGTGAAAACTTTGAATTATGAACTGAACTGAACTTTGAAGTCGTTCGGGTGCAAACAAAAGATATCGGGATGTCTTTCGTACCTTTACGTGATGATAAGAGTAAAGACCTTTTTCCCCCCCTCCCAAAACAATTACGTGTACTACCATAGTATGAACGTCACTCCAGTAGTTGGCAATATGACTTCGTAAAGAAACGCCAATTACGAGTTCTACAAGGGCTCGTCCGAAATGAAGTATCTCCAATGGCCGCAGTTGTGGTGCCATAAATATACACTAATAAAACTAAGGCCCCGTTCACACAATACAAATTGTGTTGTTTTGAGTCAATGTTCTTTGACAACTATGAATGCTAACTTTGAAAAAAACATGTCTCGAAATCACCGCCACTATTGTTCCGTCGTGAACACTGACAGCGACAAAGATGAAAACTTGAAAATGGAGGACATGCCCAGTACGTCACACAGCTGGTCTGCCGCCTTGCATCACGTGACCGACGAATTGCCCCCGCGCAGCACCTCTTGCGTAGCTTGCCGCGCACTCCACATAAATAGTTGCTGCGTGTCGAACGCCGTGGAAATCGTCTCTCGGGACGGCTCCGTTTTAGTCACATGCTGTGATGACGTGCTCGGCGTGCCCCTTGGTTGGACATACCATCTACGCCGCCGCCTTCTCGATCGATTTTGCAGCGTAATTAAACGCATCATCTGGTCATCTAGGTCCATTTGTTCTAGCGGGCACTGTTCCACGATCGCCACTGTTGTAGCGTTGTTCCTTGTTACCGAAAGGAAAGGAAAAACGGCTACTGGAAATGGCCCCCCCAAAAAATGCAGAGGAAACTCCACCCTGTGGCGTCCTAGCCGATACCGGCCGTAGCGACACCCCCGACTCGGAGGTGAAAACTCTCAATTAGAGACCGTCCCCCCGTTTTTAGTCTGTTATCTCGTGAAAAAACGGCTAAATGGCTTTAAGTTTTTGGTTTTTTAGACTATGTCATATAAATATGTCATAAAGATAAGTTACGTACTAGATTGGAATCTGCGAAACCAGACTTCTGGATGGCTTTGAACCAATTCGCAAGACACCTAACTTTGAATCGGAAATGTTCAGTTTTAAGGATAAAAATACGTTGAAAATAACAATCCGTTGCTTTCTGGTTTATTGTCTCTGTTTTAAATTGTTCGTTTGGGATAATCAGAATCAGAACAATCTTTATTTGCCAAGTACGTATGTCAAAAACACACAAGGAATTTGTCTCCGGGGGTTGGAGCCGCTCGAGTACGACAACAGGCAGTCAATTGACAGAGAACGCTTTGGAGACAGAAAGACACAAAAAAACGGCGTCACTGAGCCGGTACAATTTTATTTTTATTTTTTTGGACAATGTGGAGAAAGATTCCGAGTCCTCTAGCAATTCGAGCAGTTTGAAATGACTAATGGAACAATAGTCCAGTGCAAAGGGCGCAGAGACTTCCGGAAATGTGCGCAGTTTAAAGTGACGAGTTGTGCGATAATCTGGGACAATGTCGATGTTGCAGATGCGACTCTGGCACGAGTGGCCAGTATTGGTCAACAACAGATATGCAAATAGTGCAGCGTGGCGAGACTATTACAGTGAGTGCACGAGTAATGTATCATTGGCCCCACAGAGATATGACAACAAACTCCAGACAAAATTGGCAGCATGTTGCAATGGAATTGTAAGTTAACCGTTTAAGAAGTCGATCGCAAGAGGGAAGAAACTGTTTGATTGTCCGTTGCAGTCGGAGTTTGTCCTTTTTTGTCGCAGCACCAAACTAGACCGTGATGGAAGAACACTGGACCGATTCGATGAGCGCTGTGTAGAACTGCCTCAGCAGCTCCCGTGGCAGGCCGTGCTTCCTCAGAAGCCGCAGGAAGTACATCCTCTGCTGGGCCTTTTTGAGGATGGACTTGATGTTGATCTCCCACTTCAGGTCCTGAGAGACTGGAATTCCCAGGAACTTGAAGGTCTCGACAGTTGACGCAGGGCAGTTGGACAGTGCGAGCGGCTGCTGTGGCAAAGGATGCCTCCCGAAGTCCACGATCATCACTACGGTCAGTTCAGCTCCAGGTTGCGTCGGCCGCACCGCAGCTCCGGCCGCTCCGCTTCCTGTCGACACGCAGGCTCGTCGCCGTCCTTGATGAGGCCGATGACTGTGGTGTCGTCTGCAAACTTCAGGAGTTTGACAGCCGGGTGCGTTGAGGTGCAGTCGTTCGTGTAGAGAGAGAAGAGCAGCGGAGAGAGGACACAACCTTGGGGCACCCCGGTGCTGGTGGTGCATGTACATGAGGTGGCCTCCCCCAGCCTCACCTGCTGTGTCCTGCCTGTCAGGAAGCTGTAAATCCACTGGCAGATGGCAGGCGAGACGCTGAGCTGGAGAAGCTTGGAGGAGAGGAGTTCGGGGATGGTGTTTAACGCAGAGCTGAAGTCCACGAACAGGCTCCTCGCCTAGGTCCTGTGCCGTCGAGGTGTTCTAGGATGAAGTGCAGTCCCATGTTGACTTTGTCATCCGCAGACCTGTTTGCTCGGTAGGCAAACAGCAGGGGACCTGTGACGCTCTTGAGGTGGTCCAGCACGAAGCATTCAAAGGACATGAACACAGATGTCAGGGCGACAGGCCTGTAATCATTCAGACCCGAGATTGCAGGTATCTTGGGGAATGGGATGATGGTGGAGCGTTTCAAACCGGATGGTACTTCACACAGATCCAAAGAGCTATTGATGATCTGTGTGAAGACTGGAGCGAGTTGGTCCCTGCAGACTTTGAGGCAGGGTGGGGAGACAAGGTCTGGGCGTGCCGCTTTGTTGATCTTTTGTTGTTTGAAGATGCGTCTCACATCCTGTTCGTGGGATGGTCAACGCAGAAGTTAATGAATGAAAAAACCAAAACGAAAACCCTTTGGGAAATATCTCGCAGTGCAACACCAAACCCAAGTTTTTGTCTTTGATTTCAGTTGGCTCGCAGTCTCCCAGCTGGAAGTACCTCAAAGCGACATGAAGATCTAAGCAACAACATGTATATAGCGAAGTCCAAAAGTACAGTATCTATTTCCTTGGACCTCATTGCACCTCTGAGTTCTGATTTTACGGCTGTTAAATTTTAAACTCTAACTAACGATAGTATATAGCATCTACACTGGTAATTGAAGAATATAAAAATTGCAGTACGAAAAGATGACTGTTGCGGACACGGTGTACAAAATTAGCATAAAATATACTCGTTTCACTTTTCCTCAGCAGTTTTGTTGATTTAGTTTCCCCCCTGTTAACATTTGTCTATCTGCAACAATTTCTAGTGTTTGGAGAAGTTTCCAGTTATCCAGCACTTCAAATTTGGGAGCCTGCTGTCGATCCAGCCGTCAAAGCCTTGACGCTCATTGGTGAATTGAGGAACGCGATGAAAAGACCAAAATCCCAGCACATCAGATCGACCTTTTCCCCATTTGTCGAACAGCGTACCGTGGATTGACAGCACCGCAGACGTGAAATGCGGTCACGAAGGCTTGTTCGACCTCGCATCCAAACGCAACTTGAGTGTTCGGCGCACATGTTGACAGCTCCCCGACTTCTCCGCGCATCGGCACCTACACACTCGATAACAGAACACACCCTTTCTGGAATTAAAACAATGCATTCTTGCTCAGTCCTGTTTTGTTCCAGGCTAACCAAATTGGAAGAAGAAGGATGTGAGGTCCTTCACTGGTTCACTCCCAACCACATCCAGATGTCTTGAGTCAAGAGAAATGGATTTTGCTTGCATTTGCTTAAGAGTTGCCATTTTGTGGCCTGAGCACCCGAGTTGTGTATTAGGCGTGCAAAGGTTTAAGCCGTCCATCTGTCGTGGATTTGTTATTTTCGGATCTTTCTATTGTCTTTGTATTTATATCCTGGATCAACCTCGGTTCAGACTGTTTTGGAGCGGATGCATTATTTTTTTTTTTTTTTCAATGAATGCTTTAGTTGCCTTCAGATTTGCATCCTTTAGAGCAGGTAACATCAGAGCAAAAAAGTTGAATATAGTCGATGATTTGAATATAGAACAAATATTGATTATTTTGGGTTTGTCAATTTATATTGATAGGGGAAAAGGTTTTTGATCAAAGTACATTTCATTGTGAAATTATGATTGTTGTCTGTATTCCAAAGTTCTGAAATGAAAATACCACGCTTTTGTGTTTCTTGTGCTTATTTTTGCATTAACTTGACCTGATTTAATAAACTTTTTGTGTGTGGACCTTCCTACGTCATTCGACTGAGTAACTATTTCGGAATTGTTTTTTTGTTTTTTTTTTGGTTTCATTTAGAATATGTTGACATCAACAAATGTACGTTTTGGGATTGGACGACTCTTCTAATGTGAGTCTGCGTCAGTCTTTTTAAGGTTAACTTGTTATGGGGAAACGTGAGTTTTTTTTTGGTTTTTTTACGTGTCTGCAGAGTTCTATTACAAACTATACCGATGCAAATCCACAATTCCAGTGCAGGTTCCCCCCCCCCACACACACCCACACACACACATAATGAACCCTCTCAAGGATGGAGGTGGAAATCCCCACACGTACAAGATGTTAGACTGCAGTGACTGGCAAGCAGTCCAAAGATTATTGAAGGACTTTTCAAGAGTTCAACCGGCGTGTGACACCTTTCTAGGACCCCAAAAAAAATCCTCATTTCTGGATGTTTTATAGTGAAGCCATTGAACTGTGGTCTTTTAGACGATTCATGTGAGATGTTTTACAGATGAGTCACCGCTGTAACATAAATGCTCCCTTCTCGAAGTCGCAGTAAGCATTCGATAATGGTCAGCTCACAATGCAGCGGGTCTCTGTTGAGTCTGGCACATGAACGGAAAAAGTCAGCATTGAAACCTTTTGATTTCTTCAAACATTGAACTCGCCATGTCTATTGCCTACACCCAAAATTCACAAGTGCCCACATGATATCGCTTTCTGAAAGACACAGTATGCTACAAATACCTGGATTGTACTTGGGGTATATGGGTCATTTTCATAGGATTTATAAGGGTTATGTTTTTTGCATGGGTTTTCTCCGGTTTCCTCCCACATCCCAAAAACATGCGCCGTAGCTTCATTGAAGACTCTCAATTGCGCGTAGGTGTGAATGTGAGTGCGAACGGTTGTTTATATGTGCCGCGCGATTGGCTGGCGACCAGTTTCAGGTGTAGCCTGAAAGTGGGGATAAGCGGTAAGGAAAATGGTTGGATGGATGACTCATATTACTTTTTCCTTGTCAACGTGCCGTTTACAATGACCTGACCGTCGACCGATCCGGTGTAGTCCATCGAAAGTCAGCTGTGACCCGAAACAGAATTAGCCGTAGAAAAAAAAAGAATGGATGCCTTTCATTGGGTTTTGCCGAAGCAACACAATATCTTTCCAACATAAGTAAGTAGCTGATGTTACGAAAGTGTGTTTGGATTTCAGCAATAATGGAGTCGCCATTTACAAGTGGGAAAAGTATGATAGTTACCACGAACGTGGCGCTTGTACGTGTGAGCTGAGTAAGACCGAATTGCTTTGCCTCATTTGAAAGAATGCGAGGAATGGGGCTGGCTGGCTGCATGTGCTCGTGCTAACATGTCAGGTCTTGAAACGGTGACTTCAGTGCAGGAAGCTTCTGAGACAGAATAGCAAAGCCAACTCAAGATGTCGCTCACAATTGCACTTCTTTGTCGATCATGGGTGTTTCACACACATTCTTCTCCAAAAAAGTTTAGATCTCCCCAAAAATGATTAACTGTCCCTTATGTTGTTGTTTTTTAACAACCTAGAAGTGTAAAACCATGCTAACTAACCGTACTAACCGCCCCCCCCACCCCCCCTTGCTGAAAGGCCCCATATTTGGGCTATTGAGACCTCCATAGAATGACCCTCTGACATGAACTTCATATAAAGGTGTCAGTTTCATTTCAAAAAACACCTTGCTTTTGTCCAGAAAAGGCCCCCCCTGACAACTTCTTCTGTTTGACCCAGTTTCGGACCGCCACCTTTCCTCTGATTGGTTGCCTCCATGTAGAAGGCCCACTTGTGAGGGCCCGCGTGTTTGTTATATGTCGACAGCGCCGGCTCGGGGGCGGAGAGGTCGGCCGAGATCGTCGCTCGTGACGTAGATAAATTCGAATGACCGGATTTCGCAAAATATATATGAATAAAATATATGGAATATATGTGGCACGTTTCTTAACTTCAACCGCTCGGTACCAACACCAGTCCTCCTTTTTGCAGCATTTCATGATAGGTCACTGTTTCTGTGAGGCTGAGGAATGTTTCACACAGCCGTATCACTGGCCTACGTTTGAATCGGAATGAAAGAAGTCACTTATTGTGTCGCGTACATGTGATGATATTAAAGCCGAGGTTGACATTATTTCTCCTTTTTAGGACAAAGAGAGCTGTTCACATGTTATTATTGGAAATATTCACAAAATTCAATTTGACATGTTGTGCATTGCTTTAAATGCAAAAGTCGCCCCAAATGAGTCCAAGGTCCATTTTTGTACCGTACTCTATAGGGGTCTGGTTTAGTCTGGATCAAATGCAAACTGTTCATGTGTACCTTGGGGGGGGGGGGGGGGGGGTGCTGCTGTATCAAAATGAGTTGGCGTCCCCCAGAAATTAGGCTTGCATTATTTGCAGGTTTATTTTACAATTCATTGCTCTTTCGCTGTGGCTCAACATTGCGCGACCTTTTTATCATATTTGACAACAAAATGTGTTGTTTTTCTTTCAGAGACGTGGGAATGAAATTGTGTTGAAATGTACAAAAAAGTCCTCCTTCGGTCGGCGGGCATATACCGTGCTGTAGACTACAGAATTGTCTTTTTTTTTTTTTTTTAAAAAGAATTTTTAAGCAAGCATGTTACACAGTAAGCAATGTAGATGTTGTTATTGTTGTTGTTTTTTTTCAGCTGTATCCCAAAATTGCACGTATGTATTTAGTGTGTTTATGATCAAAATGCGCAGCTCTCAGACACGCACGCAGGTACCGGTGATGTGGCACAATTTTGTTCGCTTGTTGCACCTTAACAGGATTGGCCGGAGACGTTTCTGGTGACCGCTTTGCACGTGTCAGTGTCAGGAAAACATTTCAACAGCATTTGGACAAAACGAGATTATTTTGACATCGTGCACTTGTCAAATGTATTGTGAAATATTATATGCAAATAAGGGCAAGCGTATTCAATGAAATTATGCAAATGACCCTGGCCTAGTTTTTGAGCTGGTGTCCGGGGCGTGTCCGACTGTTCGCAAATATTCAACAACATGCGGCTTTCTGTGGCGCTGCACTTTGCATTTTTGAGCATGAATGGATAACTCCGCCTTGAAGATGCACTCAAGTCAAAGTACTTTTCCTTCATTTGTCCTCATTAGAGAGAAAACTGTTTTATGAGAGTTTCCAAGGGAACCACGACGGTGCCATTATCACTTAACATCCACGTTTAGATGTGCTTGGAACGTACAACTATACGTTTGCTTTCTTTTATTATTATCCCGCGAGACCTCATTGAGGCGGCTTAAGGTTGATTTTGTGTGAGAGGCGGGGTCCACCCTGGGCTGGTTGCCAGCCAGCCAATCACAGCTCACATTCGCACTCACACCTACGAACAACTTGGGGTGTTCACGTAACCTAAACAGGCGGCACGCCGGACGACCGGTTAGCACTTCTGCCTCACAGTTCTGAGGACCGGGGTTCAAACCCCGGCCCCGCCTGTGTGGCGTTTGCATGTTCTCCCCCGTGTCCGCGTGGCTTTTCTCCGGGCGCTCCGCTTTCCTCCGGATGAAGCGGTCGAGAAAAACGGATTCCGTTTGTACTGCGTGTTTGTGTTCCAGGCATGACTACTCCACGGACGTCCACGGAATGTTCTTGTAAAGTACTTTCGCTTCGGTGTTGTTAGTCGATCCTGGATTGCATTTTTATGAAATCATTCAGCATGCAGACGTGCATGAAAGCAGCGGTGTCCCAACTTACAGCCCGGGGGCCATTTTCAGCTCACCGTGTCATATGCTTGATTGGTTTCGGTCTGTTATAATAATGCCAACACCTTAACCTGACAGTATTCCATTGATTAAACGCGGGCGCCGTCTCTCTGCGCACGCTGCGGTCTCGTCGCCGACTGCGACGAACGTGTGCTCTAATTCACGAAGACAACGGAGCCACTTGGGTGGCACTGCGACCGGCGGGGGAGTACATTTGTGCTACAGCAACAAAAAAGAAATCAATATTCTTTATCACATAGGTGGGAGAATGCAGCGCAGCGTGCAAGCGGTCAGCGTGTCGGCCTCGCACTTCTGAGCTTCGAGATTCCAGTCTTGACTTTGGCCTTCCTTGTGCCTGTGTGGGTTTTTTCTCTGGGTACTCGCGCTCCACAGCAAAGTCAGTAACGAGATGTTGAATGCGACTTGTTGTTGTCAGCCTCTCTCCAATGCAAATTGCTGCCACCTCCGGGACCGGAAACGAACCCAATTCAGGCAAGTTGGACTCCGGACCGCTTGTGCATTCGGTCTTTTCTTTTCTCCTCTCCCGTGGAGCATATTCGTCTTGCCGCCAATTTTGGGAGCAATTCGATTTTCACGAGGCAGGTTCTGATGTCGATCACATCTCTCAGACGATGACCTGCGCCATCTCCGCTGTGGCAGTCTGACTCCGCCCCCGCCCAGTGCACCTATTCCCTTCACCCACCCCTTCGCTCCTCAGCCAACCCGCCCACACGCACGCACACACACACACACCCTCCTTCTGCTGTCACATGTGGTCTGTGCAACCCCCAACGCATCTACCCACTTTCCTAACAAAGCATCCCCCTCCTCTCCTCGTCCTGCTATGCCCCACCCCCATTCCACCCCTCCTGACTCTGCCTGTTCTCTTGCCTTCCCCTCCTCCCAGGACCCCCTGCTCCGCACACAACACACACTCAAAACAACGCTAGTCACCCCCCAGTCACGTCCGATACGTCACCGTGCCACCTGGTATTGTCCTTTTGTCATCAGAGAGAAAATTAAATAAGTTAAATTAAGTCAAGTAAATGAAGTATAAATCGTTTTTGTGTGATGAATATATATGATATATAAATATATACACACAAGCCCAATTGCAATGAAGTTGGGACGTTGTGTTAAACCTAAATAAAAACAGAATACAATGATTTGCAACTCATGTTCGACCTACATTTCATTGAATACACTACAAAGACAAGATATTTTCATGTTCAAACTTTCTTGTTTTTAGCAAATAATCATGAACTTGGAATTTCACGGCTGCAACACGTTCCCAAAAAGCTGGGACAGGCTCATGTTTGCCGCTGTGTTACGTCGCCTTTACTTTGAGCAACATTCAATAAACGTTTGGGAACTGAGGACGCTAATTGTTGAAGCTTTGTAGGTGGAATTCTTTCCCATCTTTCTCCGTTGTCTTATTTTACGCTTCATAATGCGCCGCACATTTTCAATGGGAGACAGGCCAGTCTTGTACCCGCACTCTTTTACTACGAAGCCACGCTGTTGTAACACGTGCAGAATGTGGTTTGGCATTGTCTTGCTGAAATAAGCAGGGGCGTCCATGAAAAAGACGTTGCTTGGATGGCAGCATCTGTTTCTCCAAAACCTGTATGTACCTGTCAGCATTAATGGTGCCTTGACAGATGTGTAAGTTACCCATGCCATTGGAACTAACACAGCCCCATACCATCGCAGATGCTGGCTTTTGAACGTTGCGTCCATAACAGTCCGGATGGTTCTTTTCCTCTTTGGCCCGGAGGACACGACGTCCACAATTTCCAAAAACAATTTGAAATGTGGACTCGTTGGACCACAGAACACTTTTCCACTTTGCACCAGGCCATCTTAGATGAGCTCGGGCCCAGAGAAGCCGGCTGCGTTTCTGGGTATTGTTGATAAATGGCTTTTGCTTTGCATAGTAGAGTTTTAAATTGCACTTCCAGATGTAGCACCGAACTGTATTTACTGACATTGGTATTCTGAAGTGTTCCTGAGCCCATGTGGTGACATCCTTTACACATTGATGTCGGTTTTTGATGCAGTGCCACCTGATGGATCGAAGGTCACGGGCATTCAATGTTGATTTTTGGCCTTGCCGCTTACATGCAGTGATTTCTCCAGATTCTCTGAACCTTTTGATGATATTATGGACCGTAGATGATGAAATGCCTAAATTCCTTGCAATTGTACGTTGAGGAACATTGTCCTTAAACTGTTGGACTATTTTCTCACGCAGAGGTGAACCTCGCCCAATGTTTGCTTGTGAATGACTGAGCAATTCAGGGAAGCTCCTTTTCTAGCCAATCGCGGCACTCACCTGTTCCCAATTGGCCTGTTCACCTGTGGGATGTTCCAAACACGTGTTTGATGAGCATTCCTCAACTTTCTCACTCTTTTTTTGCCACCTGTCCCAGCTTTTTTGGAACATGTTGCAGCCATAATATTCTAACTTAATGAGCATTTTGCTAAAAACAATCCAGTTGATCAGTTTGAACATTCAATATCTTGTCTTTGTCGTGTACTCAATGAAATGTAGGTTGAACATGGTTTGCAAATCATTGTATTCTGTTTAACACAATGTTCCAACTTCATTGGAATTGGGGTTGTGAATATATATATACGGCGGCACGGTGGCCGACTGGTTACAGCGTCTGCCTCACAGTTCTGAGGACCGGGTTTCAAATCCGGCCTTGCCTGTGTGGAGTTTGCGTGTTCTCCCCGTGCCTGCGTGGCTTTTCTCCGGGCACTCCGGTTTCCTCCCACATCCCAAAAACATGCATTCATTGGAGACTCTAAATTGCCCGTAGGTGTGAATGTGAGTGCGAATGGTTGTTTGTTTCTACGTGCCCTGCGATTGGCTGGCGACCACTTCAGGGTGTACCCCGCCTCTTGCCCGAAGATAGCTGGGATAGGCTCCAGCACGCACACACACACATATATATATATATATGTATATATAAAATGTTTCTGAATGTTCTGGGACTTATTGTGCACTTTGCTGTTTATATGTAAAGAAGTATCTCTTATATTTTGCAGCATATGCATCGACACATCCGTATTCTTCACTCTTAAAATATCAATTCTTTGTTCTCTGATGTGCACATTTTCAAATATTATATATTGAAATAATGTGCAAGTCACCATTAGGAGGCAAAGAAAAATAGTTTCAGTGGTGCCAGGCCCGCAAAAAAAAGGGGAGATGAATGCTGTCAGGGTGGCTGTCACTCTTCTCCGAACCAGATGGAGGCGCTACTGCATGTGCTCACTTTTATCTGTGAATGAATCAATTGCCACAATTATGGGGTCATCATGGGAATTGTGGGGGCTCTTGCTTATTCTTCTTCTTCTTCCTGTTGTTGTTGTTGTTGTTTGGTTTTGCTGCAAAACCGCTGCACAACTTGGCGGAGCGAAGTGCAACAGCGGGAGACGGTTGAACGCAGCGTCCCCATTCGAGAAGCGGAACAACCGGCAAAGAGGAGGAAGGAGGAGGGGAGGGCCCGTCGGAGGGGAGGGCCCGTCGGAGGCGCCTCTTCTCCGCATACGGAGCCCTCGTGATCGGCAGTCATTGATTTTCAAGAACACCACCAAGTGGCACACTACAGAGATAACAGGACTCGATGATTTTCCGAGCGGGAAATTTCCTCCACATGTGCTGCTGTTGTGTCTGGGCAGACGGCTTATGGCAAAAAAGTCTTTCAGGATAGCACGCATGAGAAATCAACTGTGCTCCGCACGAAGAGAGTCCATTGATTTGCTTCCGCATTTCAAGAAATCACAATTTTATTTCGCTCTTAATGATCTTTTTTTTTCCAAAGGGAAAACCATTCCCAGGCTGTTTCTATCGCCTCATCTGAGTGTTGACCCCCCCCCCCCCCCCCCCCCCCCTCGGCTTTTCTGATGGTCATCATGTGACCCAAGTGTGGGTCACATGATGAAAATCGCAAATCAAGAAAACAGCATACTGTTCATAATCCATTGCGGAAAAGGACTTTTTTTTTTTTTTTTTGAAAGGTCGAGAAAGACTCATGCAGCATCGTGGCGTACAGTATGACTGCATCACATTACATTGTTTGGGGTCATTTGGGTCGACATCACTATAAATGACCTTTTGTGTATCAGAATGGTAAAGAGACCGGTTGGATCGTCTGCCTCACAGCTCTGGGGAGCGGGGTTCAAATCCGTTTGCATGTTCTCCCCGTGCCTGCGTGGCTTTTCTCCCACATCCCCAAAAACATGCCCGTGAGTGCCAATTTGTTTCTACGTGCCCTGGGATCGGCTGGATTGGGGTTGAGGGTGCAACCCGCCTCTCGCCCGGAGATGGCTCCAGCACGCCCGCCACCCGCGTGACGGGAAGCGGCTCAGAAAATGGACGGATGGATCGGAATCATGAAAATATTGACGAAGAATCAAACTCTTAACATCTTAATCTAAGTGGCCAAACATTTGCACACATACTGGTACAATGCGAACGCTCTTAAAGTGTGTTTTCTTCTTTTTATACCATTTTTTTTGTTTTTTTCCATTGGACACATGTACAAACTCCGGCCCGGGGGCCAAATTTGGTCCACGTTGTAATTATATTTGGCCCGCAAGACCCTATGAAATGTGTGTTGGAGCTGGCCCGCCACTATATAGCCCACGCGCCGCTAATATTACAATATTTGCTCGTGTGTCGGCTCCGTGTAGAACGCGCACGTGCGTTACGTCGACAGCGCCGGCACGGAGCGGAGAGGTAGGCGGAGATCTGCGCTACAATGGTTTTCGTCTTCATGGCGGAATAGGCCCCACAAATCAAATCAAATCCATACGGAAAATGATTTGTTGACCACAGCTTGTTACAAGCATGTATCATTCGATGTTATGAATTGAAAAAAGAACACGTGATCTCTGACCCTTTCAACAAAGCCGTCGTGGAAGAGTCACAAACCTTGAAGGAAGCACGTTCAAATACGCTAGCGAGGCGCCTGCATGTAACAAACAGCATTTACAGTCACACGTGAGATTCAAATTGTCCTTTCTTTTTATTAAGATGATATCTTTTTTTTTTTTTTTTTTTTTTACAAATACTTTCTGCAACAGTTTTACCCGGCAATATACAATTTTTAAGCACAAAAATACAAGAATAGCAACAAAATATGTCGAGAATGGCAGAATACTCTCTTTATTTTGGTACACGTAGTGCTCGTAAAGCTAATGCATGAATTTTCAGGTTATGGCGAAATAATGACTCGGCCTTTTTAAAACAAAAGGACTAACATTATTGTTGTACAGAAACCAAAGTAAACGGACTGATTTTGGGCTCATGTGTGACCTCGAATGTTGAAAATAACACGCTTAATAAAGATATACTGTATGTCAAAGTCCCAGTGTAACTGTTCCCTATCGGGATCGGATTGCGGCGGCGAACGGAAAAAGCGAAAGACAAAAACAGCGGACATTCAGTCGCTTTCATCCAACTTGCAATTTCCGACCGACGACAGCTTAGCTAGCAATCGCGCGCATTTTGCGTTTAAGGCAACAGACGTCGATCCACCGTCAGGCTCGTCCACGTGCGCGCGCGTCTCTCCCGCCGTGAAGACGCGAGCGCCTGGGCGTGACGTTTGTCAGCGTTCAAATATCTGTCGTTCCTGCAAAACTGACGTCCTTCGCCCTCTGACCCCGTCGGGGGGGGGGAAGGCGCTCCGTGAGCGGGCAAACGGGAAGGGGGTATCGTTCCTCATCCCTTCCATCGCTCGCGTTCAATACACCGAGGTTGCAAATATCCGGAGCGCGCGGTCAGCGATGGTGGTCGTGGGGCACGTGCGCGCGTGGGACCCCGAGCGGTGCTCGAGCACCCGCCTTTTTGCCCTGGATGAAAAAAGTGCCTTTTTTTGGCCGCAGCCCATTTTGTTTCTTTATTCGGCGATGTTGGAAAAAACAAACAAAACAAAACCAAAAAAGACCCTTTTTGTGTCATCAATTCCACCCAAAGTGTTTCGATAATCTGCCGGGCATTTATTGTTTTCAAATGATTTGTGTGTATCGTATTGGGCAGGGGTGCGTGCGCTGTCGCTCCCTTTCACCTCCTTTGTTCATACGGTTTGCATGAGTGCCCGTGTCGATGGTGTCAACCGAAATAAATACATAACACATCAAACATATACACTTGAAGAGGGGGGGGGGGGGGGGGGGAAGAAAAGCACTGAATTTGCTTTTGCACATGATTCAAAGGTGGTAAACCGCCCTCATCTTTTCCCGTGGAAATAATCCAATAAGGCGTTTGAATCACGCGCAAGCGACGCATACGTACGAATCACGTCAACTCTCAGGAGTCCTTCCCACGACTGTTTTGTTCAGTAATTGTTTGAATCATATGGGCTGGAGCACCCGCCCCCCGAAACGTGTGCGCACGTGCCTCGCGCTCGCCCACCTCACACCTGTTGCTTGCGGTGGCGAAGCAGTTTTCCAGCAAGCCGGCGCGGTCCCCGTGAAGCTCCAGAGAACATTCCTGCTTTGCCGCCGGGTGACCTGTTGGACGCTCCCAAATGTTCCAACGTCTCCATCTGCGGAACATCTGCAGAAGCGCCCGCCCGCGTGTGTGTTTGTTGCCGAGTAAATACACGAGGAGAGCTTCTTTCTGCGCGTGCGAAACGCGTCACAGTGTGGATCTCCCACCATAACACCCCCCCCCCCCCCCCCCCCCCCCAACCCCCCCGGCTTCAAAACGCCACAATGGCCCGGGTCCAGGCGCCCAGGCTGGCCAGCGCCTGCTTGCTGCAGATCTGCTCCAAGTCCGCCTGCCTGCTCAGCAGCCCCGTGAAGCCCGAGCCGAAGATGGAGATCAGGTTGGAGATGTCGGAGGTGTCCGCGCAGTCCGGGTGCGCGTACGCGTACTCCTCGCGTTTGGCGCGTTTGCGCTCCGACGCGTCCTCGACGTCGCACGAGCAGCGGCCGAAGTCCCCCTTGCGCTTCTTGCCCCGGCCGGCTCGGAGCGCGTCGCAGCGGCGGCAGTCCTGGTGGAGGTAGCCGTTCTCCACCGTGGTCACGACGTGCGTGTCCAAGTCCAGCACGGTGGTCTTGCTGCAGTACGCGCTGCCGTCGGCCGTCAGCTGCTCCCAGTGCGCCACGTCGGAGACCTCCGCGCAGTAGCAGCGCTCCGGTTCTTTGCGGGCGTCGGCGTCCCCGGGAGCGGCGCTGGCCGTCTCGCGGGCGCCCTGCGGGTCCAGCTCCCGGATCCGCTCGCAGACCGCCATCGCCTCCTCGTACTGCTGCGTCCGGTAAATCTCCGCGTACTTCTCCTTGACGTACAGCTGCCGGGCGTTCCTCAGCACGTAGGACACCAGCAGGTTTTTGTGCAGCTTGATGCCGCCTCTCTGAGTCCTCGAGTTGTGGATCTTCATCAGGGAAATGGAGATGACGCTCTGCGCGTCCACGGCGCATTCCATGGTGTCGATCATGACCGGGAGTGTTCGGCGAACGATGTCAAGTCAGCTCTGCCAAGGAACATCGGAAGCGCGGAGGCGAGGATGGAGGGCGGGGGAGGGGGTGGGGGGGTGGGGGGGCTGCGCGCGGACGACCTCCTCCTCCGAGCGCAAACTAGCAATCATTTGCAGATGCTGGGGAACCGCCAGCTATATATAGAGACGTAGCCCGGCTCCCGGCCCGCCTCCCGCGTGGCCGGCCAATCGGGGGCCCGGAAGGCGCTGAGTGACGTCGCTCCACGCCGGAACCGTGTGGCGCTCGACCAATCAGCTTCCGGCGGTTCCTCCGCGCCGTTCAAATTCCAGCCAGGCTGCGGAACAGGAATGTCCTCATTTCGACTGAAACTTCCGAGAAGCCGTCGGAGATGCGCGAAACCGGCTGTTCCGGGCGGACGCGTTCCTCGTATCCTTGTAGGTCGCAGCAAACTACAAATCCCCTATTTGGGATATTTACACCCAGTGGAGTGACTCTCTCACGTGGACTTAGTATACAAGTGTCAATTTGATTCCCCCCCCAAAAAAAAACCCCACACCTGGCTTTTGTCATACGAGAGTCCAGAAAAGGCCCCGCTGACACTGACTTTAAAAAAATAAAAATAAAGATGATTCGGATTCCGATACTTCTGTTTGACCCGGTTTTGTTCCTATTTGGCCTCTGTGTTGTGTCGACAGCGCCGGCCCGGAGCGGAGAGGTAGGCGGAGATCTGCGCCAGTGACGTAGATAAGTTCGGCAAATTTGAATGAGCTGATTTCAGGCCCCGTGGCAGGAAAACATCCGGAACCCGGGAAGCCTTTGGAGATTTGAGTTCGTATTTCAGGTTTACTGCCGCGACACAGCGCCAAAAGGACAACGTTGCGACACCTTGCATGGCCTCAGGTGTAGCCGCACTAATATTAGCGGACGCTCTAAAATGCTTCATGTCAGGAAAATGGGAATCATCTTCAGCGACATCTCTGTTTGTGCTCACTTCGACTTCTGAAAATATCACAACGATCGCCTCGATATTTTGGGGTTTCGCGTTCTCCTCTCCGTAGTCGGTGACGGCGTAAAAGGCTTAACGTAAGCGTAGACAAGCTTAACGTACGTCGCTTAATGTCTGAAAACTGAAACTCGCGCGTGCAGCGTGTTCTGTAAGTCGGCCGATTATGATTTCTGTCATCTCCTGCCGGTCAAGGGTCGAGCCACGGGCGCAGCGGCGTTTACAGAGGCAACTTTCTTGCGTACGCCTCTATCTGGATTGGCTTTTATCCGGCCTCGTATTCTTCTGAAATACAACACATTGGCAAAAGAATGCAAGTATAGGACAGCCCGACTCGAATGGCTTTCCACCCTTGCAAGTTGTTAAGTCAATGACGTTTCGCATCAGTACGCTGAGAGCCGATGGAAAGAGGACAGCAACACACGGCAGTCGCCAAAAACGACATCTTGGTGAAGTGAGTGGAAAGAGAAGAGAAGCCCGAGCGAGTGAGCGGCTGAATCCCAGTCTCCAGATCCATCCCAGGGCCAAATGAGTGCAATAACCCGCCTTGAACCTGCAGAGGCCAGTACAGCTCCAGTTTTCTGCAGAGTGGTTGAGTATTTTGTGACCATTCCGAAATTCTCCCCTTGAGGAGAAAGTGACTTCATGGCCTGCAGAGCCCGCCCAAACATTTATTTTCACACAGGATGAAGGGAGGGGAGGGGAGGGGAGGGCGGTGTGGCAGCTCTGCCATCAGCGCTGACTGACCGCGGATGATGAACGTTGCAGTCCCATGCAGAGTGAAAAGAGGAGCGCATCTCAAACCGAGCCGAGCCGAGCGGGTTTTCTTCGAGATCCCGAAACGGAGGCTCGCGGAGAATCCGACCCTATTGTGGAATCGCTGTTCAGTTAGCGCACAGCATAGAGGATATCAGCAGCAGCAAAGACAAACCCGCGTCACGGATTCCAGCTCGAATATGTCGCATTTGACCTTCAAATCAAAGAACGAAGCTTCCCAAAAACAGCCGGGTTTCGCTAACAAGGAAAGGAATGGAGGAGCATCTCTGCCGTTGCCACGGCAACTCGGCATCGCCTAGGTTCGGCGTCTGCACCCTGTCTAACTCGTGTTCTCTTCCCCGTTAATGTTTAGAACTTCTAAGTGAACTTTGCAAACCGGACAATGTTTCCAATCTTTCCAATGTCACGATGTTGCCATAGGTCAAAGAAAACTGCTGGCGTTCGCGTGTCCTGCGGTTGCCGGCGTGGGCTTTCTCCCTTGCTGAAATTGTACCGAAGGTGCGAACGGCTAGCTGTCTCACTGCCCTGATTGTCCAGGTCGTGCCCCGCCCCTCGCTTGAAATCAAAACGTGGGACCCCGAACGGGAAAATACATTTGCATGGTTCATATTCTCACATCTTTGCGTTAGCACGAGCATCGGTGTGTCTAGCGAGCGGCATTTAACGACCGAGACTCACTCCCTTTGTGTTGAAAGTAATTATCAGTGTCGCGCCGCACTCACTTACGCGTGGAATTATCTCATTGCGTAAAGCCGCAGCTAACGTGCGAACGCGTAAGCCAGTGGAAAGGGCCCCCAAAAATGCAGAGGCGTCCTCGTAGCGACACCCCCCGACGTGGAGGTGGACTGCAGTACATTTGCAAAACTGCGCTCAGTCCCAGACAACAGCCCAGCCTCCGCTTCCCAAACGGAAAGCGTGTCGCTAGGATCGAATCGGTGTTGCCGCCACTGACGGTGAAATGGCATTGCGCTCGGCCTGCCGTTTAGGTGTCTCGGGAGTCCCGCAGGCACGATGGGAATCCGTTTTTAGCTCCGCTGCTGTGCATCATCGGGACCGGGGATCGCCGACTTAACTGGCGCTGGCAACAACAGCGGAGCAGAACGAGGCTGCCGCAAGTTGTATGTCATTCAAATACGCCATGATTCCATTGGCTGACCACTGAGCAAGGATGTGCCCCGCCCATAGCCCGAAGTCAGCCCATAGCCCTAATGAGGATAAGCGTTGTAGAAAATGGATGGATGCAAAACAACAACAACAACAACAACAACAAAAAGCAGAGCAAAAAGCTGTGAGTTGCCGGGATCTGGTTCGATGCGCACCCTGCAACCGAGATGCGCAAGAACCACCAGGGACGCAAAACGCTTTGGGAATCTGCGTCCACATCTACGTGTGTGTGCGAGGCTTAAATGAAGCGCTCTCACACATCGGCAGTTTGCGCGTCAAAATTCGCATTTTGCGTATCAAAGAACACACGACGTTAACGTAGCGCCCATCGGTGAGTTTAACGTTAGTCGACTTTACTAACGTCCGCGAACATAACATTAGTGCTGCGGGCTGCCTCTTTGAATTACGAGTACCATAAAGATGCGCAAAGGCTGTTAATGCTTTAAAAAAAGAAATGATGCCTTAGCTTTTATGCTCAATGTGAATGACGAAATACAAAATTGGAGTTATATAAAAAAAGGAAACCAATTAGTTGTACGTTATTGAGTGAAAGGTCTTATTTTCTCTTTTGCTCTTTAACCAAGCAAAAATATAGTTCATCCAAATATAATAATAATCGATTGTTTGATAGAATTTTCAGGAGGATACTCGGAGTGCTAAAATATTCATTATTCATGCAGCCCTAACACAACACCGCCCCCATTATATGGTCATTATTTTTAGTCTTTCATAAAATCCTTACTTCGGCTCGCTGCGCGACTAAGCTGCAAAATAAAATAAAAAATGCTCTGCAAAATGAGAAAGTTGCTCCTCAAATGAAGAAATGATGAGCCAAAAAAGAGAGGTCATGATTCAAAACATACGGGCCGCTTCTATTTGAAGCGCCACAACATACAAGTATTTCCGGCTTTGTGGTCGTGATGAACTGCACCGACCAATCACACGCGAGTTCCACCACCCTTTCAGCCAATCAAATCTGCATCGCAGGCGGTAATTACTGAACTCACTGACTGCGCACAGATCAGACAGCAACGCAGTGAGAGCGAGCGCATGTACGTTGAGTTCAAGATATAATATGTGAAACGCCATTATGAACCAAAACAAAGGTTTTGAACAAACATATGTAAAATTGTTTGAGACTTGGCGGCACAGTGGTTAGAGCGTCTGCCTCACAGTTCTGAGGACCGGGGTTCAATCCCCGGCCCCGCCTGTGTGGAGTTTGCATGTTCTCCCCGTGCCTGCGTGCCCCGTGCCTTTCTCCGGGCACTCCGGTTTCCTCCCGCATCCCAAAAACATGCATGCTAGGTTGATTGACAACTCTAAATTGCCCGTAGGTGTGAATCAGAATCATGTTTATTTGCCAAGTATGTCCAAAAAACACACAAGGAATTTGTCTCCGGTCGTTGGAGCCGCTCGAGTACGACAACAGACACTCAATTGACAGAGACCACTTTGGAGACACAAAGACATTGACAAAAAAAACAGTCACTGAGCAATAAAGGGTTGCTAGTTATCTGGTAATGCCGGTACATTATTATTATTTTTTTTTTTGACAATTGTGCAAAAAGATGCAGAGTCCTCGAGCACTTCGAGCAGTTCGAAAGACTAATATTGCAATAGTCCGGTGCAATGAGCATTGAGCAAAGGGCGCCGAGACGTCAAGCGAGTCGTGCGATAATCTGGGACAATGTCGATTGTGCAAATGTTGCAGATGCTACTCCGGCATGAGTGGCCAGTATTGGTCAACAACAGATATGCAAATAGCGCAGCGTGGCGAGACGACTGCAGCGAGTGCACGAGTAATGTATCATTGGCCCCACAGAAATGTGAGTGCAAATGGTTGTCTGGTTCTATGTGCCCTGCGATCGGCTGGCAACCAGTTCAGGGTGTAGCCCGCCTCCCGCCCGATGATAGATCCTGCTCTCATTGTGAAATGCGGCACTACTTTTCTTGACTAAATGTTGATGTGCTTAAAAATGTTTCAAATGACACGATGTGCGTTGAAAATAACCACATAGCTTAGCCTTTCAATTCCGCTATCTTGCTATCAAGCTTTAAGCAACACGCTGAGCACAAAAGGTGCAGCAACACATGTACACAGACAATAGAACAGGACTCACAGTTATATAGTCTTTATCCTCTGTGAAGAACAATTATTATTAGTGCTGTACTGATGAGCACAATGTCTCAGTCTGTCTGTCTGAGACAGACTCCTCCAGGAGGCCAAGGCAGGTACAACAAGGAGCATTACAGGTACCATTCAGTTGATAGTGTGACAAAAAACCCTTTTCAATTCTTTTGAATTCTATTTCATTATGTGATTACTTTTTAAGTGCAATATGAAGGAGTGCTATTTTTCTAATTAAAATACACATTACAACATTTTGGTTGTTTTTGGGGAAAGACTCGAACTGTGAGGCGGATGTGCTAACCAGTCGTCCACTGTGTCGCCTATAATCGTAAGAGATTCATATACCTTAAGGATATACAAAGTACAAAGACACCAGTCATCAAGACAGAAAATGTTAGCGAGTTTGGCTACCAACTACGTCGTCCACACGTAGTCATGCTCGTTAGTGCAGCACACACAAAAGGTCCGCTAATCTGTTTTCAGGGTTTGGTCCCGCGACGTTTCGCATACAGTATATCGCCAAAGGCAACGATTACCGAGCCACCATCCATCCATCCATCCATCCATCCATCCATTTTTTTTGTACCACCCAACCCTCTAAGTGTCGCAGGCGGCCTAACCCAGCTGATACCGGTCAAAAGGCAGACGACACCCTAGACCGGTCACCAGCCAAGCGCAGCGCACACGAGAGACAGACAACCATTCACAATGTCAATGAGTGGAAACCGAAGCCGGTCCGTTCGGTAGCGATGTCAAAATATTGACAGAAAAGCCTTCGTGATAAGTAAAGTCTGTTTTCCCACACTTTTACAAACATGTTCTCGCATGACAATGTTTTGTTTCCTGCATCCGCGGTCTCGCCGCTATTTCCAGTCTTCTCGCGTTGTATCTGCACTTCGGTGCTCACTGCTCTCCTCCCCCCTCACCCATCTCTACCATTTATGTTCTCCCCCATCGTTTCAGCCTCACTGCTCGATTGTTCACCACTCCCCCGCTCTTATTTTCAGCCCTGCCTCTTCCGAAGCATATTTATTTCTCGTGCGTCTCAGCACTGGCGGACGTTTGCAGGTGTCAGCAAAGTACAGGTTAATTTATTCTTTCGTGGCCATCTTCTCCTTCATGTTACCATTCTTGGTTTGCTCATCCTTTCTTTAGGCCTTATTAATTTCAGTATTTCAAGTATTCCACGAATCTAAGCCTAATTACGGCACTTGAATCCTCCTTCCACCTGCCTCACTTCTACGTGCACTGTGGTTTGTACGCAGAACAGTCGTACGCTCTGGTGTTTACTTGGCAACACCGAAAGGCAGCGCCTATCAACAACCAAATAAAAAAAGTGCCCATTTAGACATTTCAAAAGTAGCGAATTATTGACATGTTGGAACCATTTGACAGAAGGTTCGTCAGGTCACCACGTCTCACAGTTACATGAGGAAAAAGACAAGTGAAAGAGAGTGAGAAATGTTGCATGCATGCATGCAGGGATGTCAGACTGTATCGTCGTGCGATACATGCACGACGCCCCACCACACACGATCACGGTACGGGGATCACGGTACTGGTCGCCACCTGATATTCATAGTCATAGGGCGGGTGTTCACATTTCTCTTGGGGCCTGCACCACCCCCCTTTCGCCTGTCAGGCCTTCCTCTCCCCTCTTGCGACGGGCGCGTACCAAGGGCTCGCTTTTGCTGGGCTGTGACCTTTTTCGGGTGACAGCTGGCTCCTGCGTTGGGCCCTGTTGGTGGTTGGGACCCACGTGGTGGTTCGGACTACACTATCTCTGCTAAGGCTAAGATAGGAGTAGCTGCGGACCCAGAGCTCTGACATATGTATAGACTCCTCTGGCAGGTAAACAAAATTAATCGGTTGGCTTTTAACACGTCGTTATAATCGAAGTTCTTTCACGAAAGGGAACACGCTTGGAACCTCGAGAGTGAATAGGTGATTTTAAAACACAGGTCCCTTTAAATGGTGACATCCCAACGTGATCCTGGTAGGACATCAGATAAAAGAACAGAGGAGTGGACAGGGATTCCGTTGGACTGCAATCTCCCCGGTGCACCGACAGAAAGAGGTAAATTGCGAAATTTGGGAGATTTGTGGTACAGTTGTTTCATTGTCAATAGTTACTAAGACGTTGTGTTGTCATTGTTGTGTGAATCGGAAGTCAGGGTAACAGAGGACCTGACTGGCCAGGGTAACGGATGACCTGGTAAAAGTAGGGTAACGAGGTACCTACTAGTCCCGTCGTAGACTGACTTGAAATCGGACGCGGTTTCATACTGTGACTTTTCGGTAGACGTTGGGGATTTTGGAACCTCCAAAAACTGATTTAGAATAAGACGAGTGTGCCACCAAAACCCTGGTGTGTGAACTGGACAGTCGAGTGTAGAGGTAAGGAATGTGGTATGTATCGGAGTGATTACCAGAGGTCGCTGGAGGATTTGTGGATTGAAATAGGTCAGTTGTTGGCTGGCATTGAAAGAAAAAAAAGCAGAAAAAGAAACAAGCAGAATTTATCAGACGAGGTAAAGAAAGAAGAAGACGAAGAATCACTTGTATTGTCATGAACATGCATGTGTGCACACAAAATTTGTTCTCTGCATTTAACCCATCACAGTGAACACATACACATGTTAGTGGAACACACTGGAGCAGGGGGCAGCTGAAGCACCTGGGGGGAATTTCGGGGTATCCGTGTCTTGCTCAAGGACACCACAGCTGTGAGTCCGGGGGATGGTCCAGTCAGTGTCTTGAACCTTGGTCCCCCACGGTGGCAGGCGACGATCTTAACCACTGGGCCACGGCTGCCCAAGGACATGCAGGAACATGTAAATAGACACACTGCTCCATCTTGTGATCGGATCGGCGGTTATCGTTTTTTTTAAACTTGCTGATCGGTGATCGGCCCCAAAAATCCCGATTGTGTAAAGTCTACTGAAACGAAAGTAGAGACAGTCGCATTTCAACTTAACATTGAGCTCAAACGTCATCAAAGGTCAAACTAGCAACTTTACATGACAATGAATCGGGACAGATTTCCCATCAACATTGTCTCACAGTATCACAAACAGTAACCTGGTGTCAGGTGAAGGAATCAACATTTTACAGAGCATTTAGTGTCATCCATTCATCTTTTTCTTAGTTTTACCAGGGTCATGTGAAGTTATTTTTCGTGCCAAAATGCGTTTCGTTCCAGTGCGTCCCCCTCAAAATAAAGGATTGCAATACTGAACAGATCATTTTTCACGTCTTTCTTTCCAAGAGTCACGTCACCAAGCTGTTTTGGGTCACCCCTTGTTAATGAAACATAACCCTCAACCCTCATATGTGCTCAAACCTGTTTTTCAACGAACTTTTCCGTGGAGACTAAAATCCGTGGATGGATTTTCACCTCCCTTCTCAAAAAGATACAAAAATAAATCAGGTGGCACAAACAACAGTCAGGACCCGTCCCCCCACCCGAAGGCGGAGGGAGGTTACCCTCTCGTCCACCGGGGTGAACCCCAACGTACAGGCGCCGAGCCGGGGGGCAATAAGTATACCCACACCTGCTCGGCGCCTCTCACCGTGGGCAACTCTAGAGTGGAAGAGAGTCCAACCCCTCTCGAGAGGACTGGTACCAGAGCTCAAGCCGTGCGTGGAGGCGAGCACGACCATATCTAGTCGGAACTTCTCGACCGCACACAGCAGCTCAGGCTCCTTCCCTGCCAGAGACGTGACATTCCACATCCCTAGAGCCAGTTTCTTTAACCGGGGGATTGGATCGCCAAGGTCCCCGTTTTCGGGCACCTCCCAGCTCACACTGCACCCGACCCCTATGGCCCCTCCCACAGGTGGTGAGCCCACGTGAAGGGGGGACCCGAGTTACCCTTTCGGGCTGTGCCCGGCCGTAGTTACAAACTCAAAATCAGTCGATGATCGCAATTTCAGCAAATGCTGGCAATCGTTTTGACTATTTTTGATGTTGTAGGCAAAGTATTCTGATGTCAATGACTGACTCAAGCTGCAGCCGCTGCCGACATCCCCATTAGCTTGTGCCGTAACAGTTTGCAAATCTTCCTGGGGTCCACATATAATCAACAGTACAAATAATAGATGAGTAGAGCACAAAGTGCATCAATACAGTAGTTACACATGATTCATTGATACAGTAGTTACTCAAAATGCATGACACAAACAAGTAAACAACACAAAAGACACCAATTAATAATTTGATAAGAAGAAATCAAATACTCTTAAAACAAAACAAATATTTTAATCCTCAAGCAACACCTCTCAGATGAAACAAGTATGAAGTGGATATAGTAAAACCAAATAGTAGCAGGTATGTCAAACTCGTAGCCCGGGGGCCACATCCAGCCTGTCATTCAATTTATGTGGCCAGCGAAAGCAAATAATTTGCACCAACTTCCATGATTCTTGCTAAAATCTGCACCAAAATGTCACCTCGTAATATATGATAAATAACGTTGAACAGTTGCAGCATGGCAGCAGTGTTAACTGAGGAATACAAAACACAAGTCTCTGGAGTCTGGAACCTGCTATCTTTGGCAAGCTGTTCACCTTTGGCGACAGATTTGGAACTAGGAAGCACACTAATCCCGAGCAGATCATTAAAGCGACTCGCCTATGATGAGTTGTGTAAATGGACTGCACTTATATAGTGCTTGATCTACACCACCACAGTGCCAAAACGGCTTTACAAAGCCTCACAACCAATGGGCAGCAGCTGCCACACAAGGTGCTGCGAGGCCCACTGGGAGCAATTAGGGGTTCAGTGTCTTGCCCAAGGACACTTGCCCATTTGAACCGGCGACCCTTCGGTCACTGGACGTCCCGCTCTACCAACTGCGCTGCTGTACATCAACAATGCCGCGATGACCGAACACACCGGCGTGGTAAAAAACTGAAACTCAACCATTTTCAAACTTTTTTTATTGATTTACGATAACTTTGGAATGTACTGGGTGTTTCCGGCCATGAAAAAAAATGACAAAACTATAATTTTGTACTGTACACTAATATGACCATCATGTCATCAACCTGTAGTTATGATCGTTAGTGCAGCAAACATAGTTAATCTGCTAACCTGGTCTCTGAGTTTGGTCACATGAGGTTCCAGACATAGCAGATAATCTGTTCCAGAGAACAACCTTGCACCAGTATTGTAATACAAGTGGGAAAAGAATGTACCGTAATAGTTCAAATAAGCATTCAAATCAAAAATAATCCAAAATAATAGTAATGTGTGCCGGCAGCACGGTGGACGACAGATTAGCACATCTGCCTCACAGTTCTGAGGACCGGGGTTCATGTTCAGTTTGCATGTTCTCCCCGTGCCTGCGGGGGTTTTCTCCGGGCACTCCGCTGTCCTCCCACATCCCAAAAACATGCGTGCTCGGTTGATTGAGGACTCTAAATTGCCCGTAGGTGTGAATGTGAGTGCGAATGGTTGTTTGTTTCTACGTGCCCTGCGACTGGCTGGCGACCAGGTCAGGGTGTACCCCGCCTCTCGCCCGAAGATAGCTGGGACAGGCTCCAGCATGCCCGCGACCCTCGTGAAGATAACGCGGTACAGAAAATGGATGGATGGATAATGTGTGCCAGACACAGTGACACGCATGTCGAGAGAGGGCAGACGACTCCTTGGAAGGAGACTCACTTCACAATAGTCTCACCAGTTTCACTAATCCTTTTGAAATTAACTCGGCGACTAACCGTGGTATACGAATATGGGGCCATTTCCTTTTTATTGCACGGGATCTGTAACAGACCGATCTGGAATGGGTAAGATGGATAGATGTGAAGATTTCAACGGCAAAATGTTCAACCAAACCATCTAATTTCATCGAACAAAAGTCCACTCGTTTAATGCCGGTTAATAATGCAAAGCGGCAAAGATAGGCTAACGGAAATGATCATCAATGTTACAGTCATAAACCTTCAAACAACTGCTGCTTTAACACACATTTGATAATCATGACAAGCATATAGTCTCTCTGCTCTGTGGGAACAAAGAATATTGCCGCAGATTAGTACCTTCTCTGCCTCTTTTGCTCGCTTTTAATTACACCGCATCTCTTTCAGTTAGACCTCAGTGCTACGCAGAAGTTGCAGCGCAGCACTTGTGTTGCTACAACACTACAGGGAAAAAAAAACAAAATCTCCAAATTCAGACTTGCCTGTATACTGTAAAAACTCGGAAAAATGTTTTGCTTCTTAGTAGTCAACACTTTAAAACATAGACCTATACATCAGAACAGATTTGATCACGGTAAAGACAAGGTAAACTTGGTTACTTTGCAAACAGCAAATATAGTCCTGGTGCAGCAGCCTGCACTCGCTCCCTCCCTTCCTGCACTTTTACTGGCTCCGCTTTAATTCCACACTCCTCCCCCCGTTGCTCCTCCATCCCTCCATCTTCCCTCTGGAGAATAGGGGTCATTGCACAAATGATTACTCAGACCCCAGTCGCCATGGCAATGCTGCTGAGTAACAGACGACAGGCATGCATTGAGCACAGCAAAGACGCCGATTAGTAAGCTGGCGATGGATAGAGCAAACGCTGCCTTTGTGTATCCCAGTTTTGCTTCCATTTTTTTCAGGCTCTCTTTTTCTGCGCGTCTCCAGATAACTCGGGTAGAGGGAACGAGGGAGGGGAGCGATGCAACAGAAAGAAACCCAGCAAACATTCTGCTCACAGCCCTCCAGCTTTGTTTCCTATTCTGGCTCGCCTTCTGTGTGTGAATAAGAACTGCTGTTGGTCGCTTTCAACAACTGTTCAAAAACGGTTTTAACGGTTCTGTTTGCATTTCCCCCAATCAATCGCAGGAACCTAGCTTCAATTTACAGTTAGTCTGTTCACAGAAAATGACAACTGAAAACTCATCGCTTCAGCAAATAGAATCATTGTAATTTTTTGTTGCAGGTTTTCCATGTGTGTCGGCTAGTGTAATGCCAGCATCTTTTTGGCAGCAGTAATGCCTGTCAATAAAAAAAAAACATTTTCCAGTTTGTTAGATTCATAGAGGTGGTATCATTAATGAGTAATACAATGGGGGAGCATGGCACAGACACATTCAAAACAAGGCATTCAAAAATGTTTCCCATCATGACACTCCCAGCACATATGCATATATAGGTAGGTACCGACCGAGACTTCCCTCTGAGCAAAACGGGACAGATCGGAGACTGTATACACTTCATAAATAACCTTTACGTGGATTAAGATAATTAATGTGGATGTGCTCAGCTGTCAGCAGAGGAGAGAACATGCCCTGAAGAAATTGAACCTGTGTTTGTGGGGACAGTGGACATTACATCACCAATTTCCCCAAATGGCCAGGAAAAGATCAGGCTTGCCAGTAATTGAGGTATTGGTGTGCCAAAAATCTATTTCCTCCTCTGTTCGTTTTCAACTCTCTGCTCCCCTCTGTTATTACCGCTTTCTGCGCTAGTAGATTTCGGGGACGACAAGAACCTGATCGACCGCAGTTTGGTGGAACAAATGGGGATTAAGGCCCTATATGGACTTCTGCGTTCTAGCGTCGAATAACAGACAGTACTGCTTTCTCTAATTCTCTTGGGTAAGCGCTGAGAGTTTTTAGGTTTTTGATCATCTCCAAGTTTCTTTGATGCTACCAGACCATGAGCTGAAGACCCACGACCCCAATATTAACTGGACGTTGCAGCCATAAGTATTCAGACCCTTTGCTGTGACACTCCTATATTTAACTCTGGTGCTGTCCATTTCTTCTGATCATCCTTAAAATGGTTCTACACCTTCATTGGAGTCCAGCTGTGTTTGATTATATTGATTGGATTTGATTCGGAAAGCCACACACCTGTCTATATGAGACCTTACAGTTCACAGTGCATGTCAGAGCAAATGACAATCATGAGGTCAAAGGAACTGCCTGAAGAGCTCAGAGACAGAATTGTGGCAAGACACAGATCTGGCCAAGGTTAGAAAAAAATGTCTGCTGCACTTCAGGTGTCTAAGAGCGCAGTGGCCTCTCTAATCCTTAAATGGAAGACATTTGGGATGACCAGAACCCTTCCTACAGCCTGCCGTCCTGCCAAACTGAGCAATCGGGGGAGATGTAAAGAAGAACCCAAAGATCACTGTGGCTGAGCTCCAGAGATGCAGTCGGGAGATGGGAGAAAGTTCTAGAAAGTCCACCATCACTGCAGCCCTCCACCAGTCGGGGCATTATGGCAGAGTGGCCCGACGCAAACCTCTCTTCAGTACAAGACACATGAAAGCCTGCATGGAGTTTGCTAAAGAACACCTGAAGGACTCCAAGGTGTGAGAAATAAGATTCTTTGGTCTGATGAGACCAAAATAGAAATTGTTGGCCTAAATTCTAAGCGGTATGTGTGGAGAAAACCAGGCACTGCTCGTCACCTGTCCAATACAATCCCAACAGTGAAGCATGGTGGTGGCAGCATCATGCTGTGGGGGTGTTTTTCATTTGCAGGGACAGGGAGACCGGTTGCAATGGAAGATAAGATGAATGCGGCCAAGTACAGGGATATCCTGGACGAAAACCTTCTCCAGAGTGCTCAGGACCTCAGACTGGGCCGAAGGTTCACCTTCCAACAAGACAATGACCCTAAGCACACAGCTTACCCAATTGAGCATCTCTGGAGAGACCTGAAAATGGCTGCCCACCAACATTCACTATCCAACATGACAGAACTGGAGAGGATCTGCAAGAAGGAATGACAAAGGATTCCCAAATCCACGTGTGGAAAAACCTGTTCCATCATTCCCAAAAAGACTCATGGCTGTATTAGCTCAAAAGAGTCCATCCATCCATCCATTTTCCTCCGCTTATCCGAGGTCAGGTCGCAAGGACAGCAGCCTCAGCAGGGAAGCCCAGACTTCCCTCTCCCCAACCACTTCCTCCATCTCTTCCGAGGGGATCCTGAGGCGTTCCCAGGCCAGCCGAGAGACATAATCTCTCCAGCGTGTCAACCAGGACAGCCCTACAACATCCAGAGCCTTTAGCAACTCTGGGCGAATCTCATCCACCCCCGGGGCCTTGCCACCGAGGAGGTTTTATACCACCTCGGTGACCTCAACCCCAGAGATAGGAGAGCCCGCCTCACAGACCCCAGACTCAGCTTCCTCATGGGAAGGCGTGTCGGTGGAATTGAGGAAGTCTTCGAAGTATTCTCCCCACTGACTCACAACCTCCCAAGTCGAGGTCAGCAGTGCCCCATCCCCACTATACGCAGTGTTGATGGTGCACTGCTTCCCCCTCCTGAGATGCCGGATGGTGGACCAGAATTTCCTCAAAGCTGTTCGGAAATCGTTCTCCATGGCCTCACCGAACTCCTCTCACGTCCGGGTTTTTACCTCAGCAACCACCAAAGCTGCATTCCGTTTGGCCAGCTGGTACCCATCAGCTGCCTCAGGAGTCCCACAGGCCAAACAGGCCCGATTAGGACTCCTCCTTCAGCTCGACGGCATCCCTCACCGCTGGTGTCGCTCAAATACTGAGCAAAGGGTCTGAATACTTAGGGCTGTGTGATATTTCAGTTTTTCTTTTTTAATAAATCTGCAAAAATTTCCACAATTCTGTTTTTTTTTCTGTCAATATGGGGTGCTGTGTGTACATTAATGAGGGGGAAAAAATCAACTTAAATGATGGCTGTAATATAACAAAGACTGTAAAATTGAAGGCGGTCTGGATACTTTCCGTACCACTGTAAATCACTGGTGGCCATGGAGGAATAGATACCGTAACTGAATCCCTGTCTTCTGGAATTATTCGGGCTTCATATTCACCTGAGAGCTGGCTTTTTTGTGTGGATAAGAAGGTTAGAACCCTTCGTACATGACCTGTAGCTTAAATTACATCACTGTAAAAAACAAGTACCAGTTGCCTTTGATTGACTCTGCCTTCAATCCTCTAAATGGAGACACTGTTATTAACAAACTGGACCTGCGTCACACCTAATATCTGGTCTGTATTCGTGAGGGAGACGAGTGGAAAATAGCCTTCAACACACACCAAGGTCACTATGAATATTTGGTCATGCCATTTGGATTCATAAATGCCATTTTTCCAGGCCCTGGTGAATGCCCTCATGTGAGACATTATTGGTATATTTGTCTTCGTATATCTGGATTGCATTTTAATTTTCTCCGGTTCCCATTCAGAACATGATCAACATGTTCGGCAGGTGCTGAAGAGACTGCTCAACAACAAGCTCTTTGTGAAGCCGGAGGAATGCGAGTTCCGTGTCTCAAAAACCACCTTTCTGCGTTACATCATTGCGGCGGTGGTGCTTCAGATGGATCCAGCAAAGGGAAATGTAGTTAGTAACGGAATGCCCTAAACCTTCTTTCAGAAAAAAAGCACATTTTTCCTGGCTTTAGAAGAGACTACAGTCGTGTCACAGCCTCTTTTACGAAGGTCACCCTCGGGTCTTTTTCTCACGGTGGTTCTCTGCCCGAGGAAAACTACGGAATTGGAAACAAGGAACTTGTCAGAGAAAAGGGCTCCGGAGGAATGGCGACATTTTTGGAAAGGAGCAGAACACCCATTCATTATGTAGACCGATCATAAAATCTTGAAAACATCCAGTAGGCCAAACTACTGAGCTCCCGACATGCCACGTAGACCCTGTTTTTTATTTGTATTTATTTTTTTGTTTTGTTTTGTTTTTCCCACAATGTCATACCGTCCCGGGTCCCAAAATGTCAAGCCTGATGCCCAGTCCCGCCTGTTTGCCACAGTTGGCGCTAAATCGGATCCCGATCCCATGTTGCCTTCTCTGTCTTCTGTGGCATCTACTGTATTACATGGGAAATGGAGTCCCTGGTCAAGAGGGCCCAGGATGAGCATTCTGATCCATGTGGGGGAACCAGAAATATTTCTGTGCCTGACTTTGTCTGCTCTCAAGTGCTTCAGTGGGCCCCATTTTCACACGGGGATCCGCAGATCTTTGGCATAGCTCAGTCAGCGTTTCTGGTGGCTCACCATGGAGGAGGACACGCTCCTTCATTTTGGCATACTGCACACGGTATGCTCTCAAAATAAAACCTCCGCTCAACGTAGTTTTCCCTGTTTCCAGATGTCTTTAGTCACACATTGCCCTGGACTTTGCCAAATCAAAACATTGTCATCCTCACTGTTGTTCGCTCCCTCCTAGTCCCGAGACATCCTTGGTCACACATTGCCCTGGACTTCGTAATCAGCCTCTCTATATCAAAACACTATCATCCTAGATTTGCAAATGCTGCCCACTTTCTCACACTTCCTAAACTTGTGTTTACCAGAGACTGATAGCACGGGCCCTCACTTTGCCTCATTGATCTGGAAATCCCTTTTGTGTGACACTAAGCATTAGTATTAGTTTGTCCTCTGGATACCATCCTCAGAGTACACGAAACAAAACACTCTGCCTTCCGTTGCATGACTCCTTCGCTTCCAGCCTTGTGGAGCATCCAGCTAGCCTGCATTGAGTATGTTCACAACATTACCAGATAACTAGCAACCCTTTACTGCTCAGTGACTGTTTTTGTTTTTGTGTCAATGTCTTTCTGTCTCCAAAGTGTTCTGTCAATTGACCGTCTGTTGTCGTACTAGAGCGGCTCCAACTACCGGAGACAAATTCCTTGTGTGTTTTTTGGACGTACTTGGCAAATAAAGATGATTCCGATTCTGATTTTGATTCTGATGCTGCCGAGCGCCTCCTTAGGTATGACCCCTTTTAATTGTTCCTTGAATTATCAACCTCCACTGCTTTTCTCACAGGAGGGCGAGCTGGCCGTCCGTTCCAGAATTGGAATTCATTGTTGGATTGATTTTATAGCAGTGGTATGATCACGGAAGGGATGGACCTGCGCTCTGCCCACCCTTATATAGGACTGTTGATTAGTTATTGGTTACTGCATAAGAAAATATCCAAGTCTTTTACATGATGGTGTTTCTCATCACAGGGATTGTACATCTAGAAGCCTCCCAACGGATTTCAAAATGATCATCGAGCCCTTAATCACTTCATGGCCTCTTCTTCTTTGAAGGATGAGCTGTTATTGGTCATAGTTAGCTGGGAAAGCTTGTCAATTGGATGTTTCCAGATCTAGCTACGGATGGTGGTGATTTTCTCAGCAAGAAAGTGCACTGCCACCCTGGCATCTCTCTGTCAGGAGATTTCTCGATGAGAACCTGCCGAACAGATTGATGGGCTGTGCTGGATAAGACGATCAGGCGTTCTGCAAGTGGCCTGCAACGTCACTAGACCGAAATGCTTTTGACTTCTTTATAAAGTAAGGTTATGAAGCCTCACTTCCCGCAAAACCTGGATGAGATGACAAATTGTGCCAGAGAAGCAGTACGCATGATCACTTCAGATATGCTGCAGAGAGTCAACAGAGCGAGACTATTACATCGATGTTTGCAGAGGATCCAGGCGGGCACACATTGAGCTGTAATGCAACACTATACCACATGAAACTGCATCAAGTCAGGGATCGGTAGCCACTAAGTGTGAAAGAACATTACACTAAAGTTACACCTTGTATCGATTTCAATCCAGTTGATACGTACAGATTTTGGTTTTGTTTTGATCTGAAACAACTAGGGGTGGGAATTGATAAGGTTTTATCAATGTAATTGTCGATTCGGCTCATCATTGCAATTCTTTATCAAGTCTCGATTCCTGAGTAGTTTAATGAATGCGGGTCAGCTCTACACGGTCTTCCACACCAAAGGCTACCATTTGCTTTTTCCAAAATGATGTCTGCACAAGACTTTTCTGAGCAAATAATGAAGCAGCGTCCAACGCTAAGCATTTTCGAGTGGCGTGCCAAGTTGTGGTGGCCCTATCAGAACCTGTACTGGCCCCCTATATTCATTATTTCATATGTTAAGAGTTACTGATGATTTATTTATTTATACTGTATTATTTGAGACCCTTTAAGAAATGATTAGTACAATTCCATTCATAGCTGTGACTCTGTTGAACTCACAAAAATCAAGGCATTAATAATCAATAATGCTTCAAAGAATAAATCAATTCCAAAATGATTAAAATAATTAGCGATGGCACAGTGACCAACTTGTTAGCACACACAGTTCTGAGGACCGGGGTTCAATCCCCGGCCCCGCCTGTGTGGAGTTCGCATGTTCTCCCCGTGCCTGTGTGGCTTTTCTCCGGGTACTCCGCTTTCCTCCCACATCCCAAAAACATGCGTGCTTGGTTGATTGAAGGCTCTAAATTGCCCCCAAAAAAGCATTAGCTTTACTGTGACCATCACATGGTAATGTATGCCACACTAGTTACAGAATGATGTCATCAACATGAACCAATAACTTCAATATTAGTTGCCACATGAAATCAGCAACATAGTGCAGACTTGACATGCCAGCACAATCCATGAAGGCAACTGTGTGAGTGCCTTTGTGCGTGCGTGTACGTAAACGTGAAAGTGAGTGACACACACACACACACACACACACACACACCATTGCTCCCACCACAGTCATTTTGATGCGGAGAGCGAGAAAACTTACCGTTTTCTTACTGCGTGACGTCAGCCGTGCATGACGTTCAACCAGCTCACAGTCCGGTCTCCAGACCAAGTTGAAAGTTCTCACTTTTCCTTGTAAATATTATTTAAGCTAAATATTGGAAGTACTTCCGTGATGTCCAATCAGAGTTCAGCTTGTATGTGAATTTGTTGGGCACTTCCAAGGCAGCATTTTCTGAGCATGACAAGCTATCTAGTAAGTAGGTCTGCATCTTCCAGTGAGTACGATGTATTTGAAAGTTTTGATGTTTTTGTCATGTTATTCAATTCCTTTGAATTAAATCACTTTATTGGTCTGCGAAGAGGCAATAGCAGTAAAAACAAATAAATACATAAGTAAATAAAACACACAACTCTACATACACACATGCAGTGAATGAACAAGTGCAGCAACAAAAGTGCTTAAAGTGGTTTGATGTTTGAGTAGTCGGAGAAGGAGGGGTCAAAGTTCAGGAGCTGGATGGCTATAGGGACAGAGGTGGACTTCCTCCTCTGTGTCCTGCAGCCTACACAGCGGAGTCTCTGCCCTGACGGCAGCCACTCAAACGCGGAGTGCCGGACATGAAATGGGTCTCTGAAAAAAAACCTGTGAGCTACTCTCGTGGACAGTTGGTCACAGAGGGCAGGCAGGGCAGTGTATAATCAGTGTATAGGAGAGGGGAGAGAACACATCCCTTTAGAGAACGAGCAGAAGTGTGGGCGATGGCAGAAAGGGTGTCGATGATCCGCCGTGTCAGTTGGTGGAAACGAGAGGTGAGCTTCTCTGCAAGGACGTCGCGGCGGCTGCACCGTGTTCAAAGCGGAAGAAAAGTCAGCAAGCAGGAGTCTGGCAGTTATTAGTACTTTACAGTTGTTGATCATCCTATAGCCTACCGTGCTCGCCAATCATCATGTTCGGCCTCGCCGGTAGCAAATATGAGCAGCTGCGACACCGGTCCTCATCATTCGAAGCATCCGTCCTTCCGTCTCAGCTATGGACGGCTAGAGCTATATCGCGATTCACTGCTATATCGCACTTTAGTTTTGGAAGTGTTATTACTTTTTTTTTATATTCTTTGTACAATATTGCTCTTGCTTTCTGTTTTTAAATGTGTTTGTATTGTTTTACGAGTGTGTTTAAAGACCTTTAAAAAAATAATGAAGTGCCACAACAACATTCTTACGGTGTATTTTAAAAGGGTATTTGGCGGATTTCACTTATTGCAGGGCTGGTCTGGAACGTAACCGCTGCAATTACTGTTTCCAAAATATATTACATTTGCTTGCAGATGTATATCTTTCGGTATTTATTTACTTATTTAATGATTTCAATGTTTTCTATGAAGTGATTTCGATTCTGCACTTGTTCAAATGGCAGCTGAAACCACCATCGTCACGAACTTCGTCTTCAATCGATGACTCCATTCAAATGACGACATCGAGGAGCAAAAGTCTCATTTCTCCAAACTCACCGTCCTCTCTTCTTGCATCCTTTGGTTGATCTCAATTACTCCTCACTGGGATCCAGGTGGGAGGAGCCAAAAGGTAAACAGAGAAGTGCGAATCGAGGACCGAGGAGGTTCCAAAGAAGTAGTCCACGAAATGTAGCCTATGTGACTCTGTGAAACCTCAAGGTTGAAACAACAAACATTGTAACGGAAAATCAATCAAATGAATAGAATATGAACTATAGTAATCCAGTAAATAGTCCCCTCCCAATTGCAGCAAGCAATTTCCTTTCATCTGAGGGGGACTATACAACAAAAATACGACGATTCTCCTTCGATCTTCACTGAGTTCCTTGTACTGAGTATTGGTTGCTCCATTGAGTGCTGTTAAACAATGAATTTCACTTTTGAGAAGTGAATAGGGCTTGTTCTTGACATTTTAGAACTTTTTTCAGCCCCACTTATTACATTATCTCGATGAATGTACAGTATGTATACAGTATCTTTGAGGTAGTATGACAATAACTGACCCTAAAACCCGAAATAAAATTTTACAATCTTTGTATGTTGTATAAGAAGTCCACCCTGGGAAAAGAATGGTTCAAATTATTTAAAGGTTAAAATAAATAGGACATAAATGCCCCTGATGAGAACTGTACACTGAACTAAAGTCATTTGAATGTATTTCATTTGAACATGTACATCGGTTGCACACGATTAAAGTGTGTGAAACTAGCATATTTTATTTGATTATTTTTGAAGAAAAGAGGGGGAAATGAGATCAGTTTACCACATTTTAATCAGGTGCAACTGAAAATTAATGAGTTTTTTTTTTCTTCACTGTACATCCACAGGAAAAAAAAAACCCTTCCCTATTGCACTTCCTCGGGGCAGCATTATTCTGCTCAGTGTCACTAGCATGAAAACAGGAGTTGACACGGTAACAAGGGCTTAGAATTTTAACTGTAGAACATCCCGAGAGAGTTTCTTCAATCTGAGAAAAAAAATAACATTTAAAAAATGGATTCATTGTTAATTCTCCCCTGGCTGTCAAAATGATCAGAGTGATAGATTGATTTGCTGTATCTTAGTAATATGTTTGTTTGTCTTCCACTAACACTTCCAATTCCATCACTTCAAACTTCCAAATGGTCCATGGCAAAAACCATAAGCGCTACCTAAAATGCAAAACCCACTAATTGCGATCTTAGTAAAAGATCACAATGCATACAAATTCATGCAACTGATAGCTTGCATTCGTCCGATCTTTTTAGACGTCAGTGTGGTTTGCTTGCTTTGTGTAAAACAACCAAAAACAGAACACATATTTGTTCTTGTGAGGCTTTTTCAGTATCCGGAAAAGGAGTTTGCATTTTTGGAAGAGTACTGAAGCATCAAATATTTCCGGAAGATTAACAAATGATAATGTTGAGTGTTTCGACAAGAATCTAATAGCAGAGCTTTTTCCACATTTGTTCACACTGGTGTGTTTGTGCATGGTTCTGTCAGCTTTGTCCCACAAAGAGACAGCCCCCCCCCCCCCCCCCCCCCCTCCTTTTTCCTATGCTTTTTCTTTTCCAAGAGAGGAGAGAGCGGCTGGAGCCAGAAGTCTGGAACAAGCATGACAGAATTTGAATTATAGAAGCAGCACAGCAAAAAGGCAAAGAGGGGTAGCACAGGGGGAGGGGTTTGTCTTGTGTGTGTGTGTGTGCGCGCGTGGGTGGGTGTGCGTGCGCGTGTGTCAGGGAAACAGAGGGAAAGAACTGAATTATCCAGTAGAGGAGGCTGTTGTTTTGAAAGCATGGTTGAAATGTTTGTGAAAGTGTTGCATAGCTTGTTTTTAATTGAAACGGGTGTGCTGACGGGTGAAAGGGAAGAATTGCTGTCTTACATGCCACAACGTCCAATAAAAAAAAGATGAAACCAAATCAAATAACCTTGCAAATATTTTGAGCACCTCTTTCATTCAGTCACAATCCAAAGCTAATGATCATTGGTATCACCAAATGCTTCACAGCCTTGCAATTGAGCTTTCTTCGACTCTGCTGTTCACAGACGATCCGTATCGGGACCTGGTACCCCATACTCCCGGAGTAACCCTCACAGGACTCCCCAAGGGACACGGTTGAACTTGTCCACAAGGCATGACTGGTCTGGGGAACTCCCATGTACCCTCGAGGACCAGGACCCTGCTAAAGGTGTAGAGCTGGTCGAGGTTTGACTTCTTGACAGACCTTTTTCTCCAGGACCCCTGACTAGACCTTACGAGGGAGGTTGAGGAGGGTGATCCCCTGTAGTTGGACCCACCGGTCCCCCTTTTACAAAAGGAGAACACGACCCCAGTTCCCAAGCCATAGGCATTGTTGGCATGCCAACCAAGACAACTCCAGAACAACCAGACCCTTGAGGGATTCCAGCGTGAGCCCAGCAACCCGCCGGGGCCCTGCCCTGAGGAGTTTTTTTTTAACCCCCTTGGGCACCCTAACCCCAGACATAGCAGAGTCCATCGCAGAGGCCCCAAACTCTGCTTTCTCATTGGAAGGTACAGGTATGATGGTGGGATTAAGGAGGTATTCAAAGTACTCTCACCCCATCCCACTAGACATACTGTTAATGCTGCATCCTTCACCCTCCTAAGCCGTCAGATGGTGCATTTCCTCGGCCCATCCCACCAGGGGTGAGCCCATGAGAAGAAGAACCCTACCTGTTTCATCGGGCTGCGCCCAGCTGGGCCCCATTGGTGTTTGCACACACCAGGAACTCGCCTTCGAGACTAGCCTCCATAGCTGGTTCTCTTTTTTTTTTTGTTCTGTTCGGCTGTTAGGTCAAGCAGAATGGAAAATCTGTATCCCTTTTATGCCGGAACAGTTTGACTGTGTCACAGTGGAGTTTTTAAGCTTGCGCTGTGGTATTATAATTGAGGTTTATTGAGAATCAGACTCGATCAGTCGAACAGAACAAAGTTTCTAGAAAGGAGAGAGAAACAAAGACCAAAGACAAAGCACTAATTGTAAACAGATGCGAGAAGTACGTCATTACATTATTTACAACAATGAAACATTAAATATGAGTGTCGTTTGGGGCTGTGGTGCTACACCCTGTGAGGGAAGGACAGGACAAGATAGAACAGGACAAGGACAGGAGAAGAGGCATGCAGGACAAGGGTCGTGGACCCGGCTAAACAACTGAAGTGTGGTGCCATTAATTATGTAAATTATAAAAGTCTACAGGACGAGAGTATAAGTGAGGGGATACACTAGCGATTTGCATATTCATGAGTTATTTGTCGCAGTAAGTGCGTGACCCAGTGAAAGAGTCCTAGTGTTGTGTGCCTGCGGATACATGCAAGTGAATTGACATCGCTTTACATGCACAAAGACTGACAGAAGTGTTCTGTAATTGCTGTGGCCGCACCGCGGCGGCTGAGGACCCCACTCAATCAATTGAGCGGCGGGATCAGGCCCGGGGGTCCACCCGAGAGCAGCCGCGGGCCATGAGAAGTCAACCCCAACACCAAGCAGTCATCCAGCCCGGGGGGCAACACCATGCAAGTCAGTGAGCAGACGTGCTGAAACCCGATCCGACACCCACACCCTCCCGATCCCATACCAGTCCCCCAGGAACCCTTTGATATGTGTATTTGCCCAGATGTGATTAGTGAGAAAAATATAGAGAGTGAATGGTGTGAGTGTGTGCTAAGTGAGTGATTAAGAGGCATGGCTCCTGCAGGTCGGGCCCATTACATTAGGCCGGACAACCACCGACGAAGAGGGTCATCCCGCCCAGACCCGCAGCACCCCCCCCCCACACACGCCCATGCCGTTCTTTCCATTATATTAACTTTTTATAAATCTGAATAACTTCAGGGCGGAACCGTGGTTAGCACATCTGCCTCACAGTTATGAGGACCTGGGTTCAAATCCAGCCTCACCTGTGTGGCGTTTGCATGTTCTCACCATACCTGTGTGGGTTTTTACTCCGGGGACTCCGGTTTTCTCCCACAAAAATGCATGGTAGGTTCCTTGAAGACTCTAAATTGCCCATAGATGTGAGTGCGAATGGTTGTTTTGTTTATATGTGCCCTGCAACTGGTGACCAGTTCAGGGTGTACCCTGCCTCTTGCCCAGAGTCAGCTGGGATAGACCCTAGCACACCCGTGACCCTAGTGAAGATAAGCGGTACCAAATATTAATGAATGAATGAATAACTTCATGGTCAAACAGCCTTCTGGAATTGACATTTTTGAGTTTACATACAGTTTGTAATCCAGCTACCCTGTCACAAAATCAGGCTGTCCTTCAATCCAATAATTCTGGTTTGAGGTTACCATTCCTCATAGTTACACTACGCTCCAAAAGTATTGTAACAGTGGTACCCATTCTTTTATTTTGTTTCAGCCTGAAAACATTTAGGTTTGACATAAAAAAATAACTAAAATGAGACAAGCGAGCAACATTTTATCTTATTTCCAGGTAATACGAGAATGTTGAATTGAGTCTCTTCTTGTTTGTTGACATCAAAGAAGAATCCAGTTGACCGTTGTGGATTACTATGACCTTGATGACTGAGAATCTACACAGACTTATTTCCAGGCATTTATAGTACAACCCCAATTCCAATGACGTTGGGACGTTGTGGTAAACCTAAATAAAAACAGAATACAAAGATTTGCAAATCATGTTTAACTTCTATTTAATTGAATACACTACAAAGACAATATATTTAATGTTCAAACTGATAAACTTTATTGTTTTTAGCAAATAATCACTAACATGGAATTTTATGGCTGCAACACGTTTCAAAAAAACTGGGACAGGGTCATGTTTACCGTTGTGTTACATCACCTTTTCTTTGAACAACATTCAATAAACGTTTGGGAACTGAGGACACTAATTGTTGAAGCTTTGTAGGTGGAATTCTTTCCCATTCTTGCTCGATGTACAGCTTCAGCTGTTCAACAGTCCGGGGTCTCCGTTGTCGTATTTTACGCTTCATAATGCGCCACACATTTTCAATGGGAGACAGGTCTGGACTGCAGGCAGGCCAGTCTAGTACCCGCACTCTTTTACTACGAAGCCCCGCTGTTGTAACACGTGCAGAATGTGGTTTGGCATTGTCTTGCTGAAATAAGCAGGGGCGTCCGTGAAAAAGACGTTGCTTGGATGGCAGCATATGTTTCTCCAAAACCTGTACCTTTCAGCATTAATGGTCCCTTCACAGATGCCCATGCCATTGGCACTAACACAGTCCCATACCATCACGGATGCTGGCTTTTGAACTTTGCGTCCATAACAGTCCGGATGGTTCTTTTGGTTAGCACATCTGCCTCACAGTTCTGGGGACCGGGGTTCAAATCCCGACCCCGCCTGTGTGGAGTTTGTATGTTCTCCCCCATTCTCTCACTGCTATTTTTCAACCTTTTCAACCTTTTCTTCCTTTGCATTGTGAAAAATAGAGTCCTATTAAAATGAATACCAACTGTAGAAATATTTCAAGAGACTGCAAAATGTCAGTCTACATGGTTGGTTTGGTGAATCCCTTTTGTTTTTGTTCTTTTCATTCACTGTCACAACTGTATTTTTATGTACACATTTTACAAGGTGGCCAGATAACTGCATATTTGCCATCACACAATCAAGTAGTCGTAATAGTGCAGCAGCTCAATGTAAGTTGTTGATCTTACTGTCCAAACACACGCACACACACACGCACACACACACATCCAAAATTGCCTGTCCAGGACTTTTACACACGGAAGCAGAAAGAAAGAGAGGGAAGGTGAGGTGGTTGTGTGTGTGTGTCAGGATTATAATAGTTTGGGCTTTTCCATTATAGTTAGTTTATATTTTGTTGTAATTTAAAAAAAAAAAATTCATCCATCCATCCATTTACCGCTTCTCCTCACGCGGGTCGCGGGCGTGCTGGAGCCCATCCCAGCTATCATCGGGCAGGAGGCGGGGTACACCCGGAACTGGTTGTTTTTTAAATTCAGTTAGTTTTAATTCGTTTTTAGAGCAAGTTTGTTATTTTTTATTCCTTTAAATTTCATTTTAGTTTAGTTTTATTAGTTCAGTATTAGTTTTAGTCTTTTCATTCAGGGTATTTGTCAACCGTGAGATAAAAAAAAAACAAAATTGTGAAATAAAAACTCAACCAAATAATGGACATAAAAAAAGTACTAACTTCCTAAGAGATGAACAACCATCCACAAATCCAATACAGGTACTATATAACAGTCCACAGAATTTGAAGTGCAATAAGTGCAGTGCATAATATTGCTTCTAAGGTTAGATGAGAGGCATCACAACATACAGCAAAAACCATTCATGAGACACCTGCTGTAGTATGGCCTTTTGTATGTGTTAATATGTTTAACTTACAAAAAAAAAAAAAAAAGCTAGTTCTTATTAGGCATACATATTTTCAATCCCTTGTTGCGTAATAGCAAATTTCTTAAGTGGACGTTCAGATTTTGTGACTGTCTCTGAGTTTTCCCCAAAACATGAATAACCAACGGTCAGGTTCCGTGAAGGCACTAGCCGTTTCCGCGAGCAACAAAAACAGCTTGGAGGTCACGTTAGCTTTGTGGCAAAACTTGTGCTCGCTCTGGCTGTCAAGACGACATCGGCGCCCAATGGCGTCACTTCTATGCGACACACAGTAAGTGAACTACAATTCCCAAATGACTGTTCGACCTTTCTTCTGCAATGGATTTATCCGAAATAAATACATAAACCCCATGCATGAAATCAATTGACAAAGACGAAAATGAAGGACATTTTCACTGTAATTATAGTTTTAGTTAGTTTTGCAAATGTAAAATGTTGTTTTCGTGAGTTAACATTGCTTTCAAAACATTCCAGTTTTGATTTTTTTTAATATATGGAAATGTTTTTTTTTTTATTATTATGATTATTATTTTAGTTTTCGTCATTTTGTTCATTTTCGTTTACAAAAATAACATTGGTGTGGATGTATGCGTGTGTGTGTGTGTGTGTGTGTGTGTTGAAGGGGAGGGGGAGATTCCAGGGTAGGCAGACCAAAAGAGAAACAGAGAGGGACAGACATCATTGTAACGGCATGCAACTCGATACTCTTGCATACTGAATATTGCCCCAGGAGGCTTTTTTCCATCAAGCCAGAACGGTGAAGTCATTTAGCTGATCCAGCCCAGCTTTCCCTCTCTTTCTGTTTTCACTCCCTCCCCTTTTTTTTTTTTTTTTTTTTTTTGCTTTTGCGCGCGCACACACACACACACACGTTGTGCAAATGTAACCTTTCGCAAGCCGCAGCCCCTCCCACTCCCCATCCCTAGGAAGTTGGCCAGCCACTTTACTGCCAAGAAATATGAAAAACTGGCAGGCTGCCCGTTTCATCTGCAAACACAGCAAAGGGGAGGGAGGATGGAAGCAGCATGAGATGGAGGGTGGGAGGAAGGGAAGGGTGGAGGTGACACAGAGGAGAAGGAAACGCTGCTGCTGTGCTTTGCCACGAGGAAGAAACAGAATCAAAGGAGCAGAGTGAAGCGAACAGAAAACGAGCTGCAGCAAGATAGGGATGGAATTGACTTGCATGGAAAGAAGCTACATTACTGACTCCAGATAACCCGTAGGTGAACATTCTCCTATTAGCAGCACAAGTAAAACAATTGTTTACACATCAACATGAAACGCTAGGTTTACTTCGAGTAGCAAGAAACACCTGCTCTGTTGTGCACGTGCAAACCAGGACTGGTGTGTCGAAATTCTATTTCAACAGCAAGCTCATTTTATGGTTTTTTTTTGGGGGGGGGGGGGATCTTACCTGCAAAAGCATAAATGTTGATTGACAGATTAAAATTTACCTTGGTATTGTCTTCATGTGAAAATGTTTGAATGGTGACATCTTGTCAAAGCACAGCACACCTGTATTATATTAGACCGCTCCAATCACTGAAGAAGAAAACGGAGTATCTTTTGGTAGCCAAACATGAGGTGACAACAACACAATCGGTTTGAAACCAGAGAATAACAATTCAAGTTTGGATTTGAACGTTAACGGAAGAAGGTTCGCAAAACATGCCATTTACATTGCAGAAATTACAGTCATGATATTTTTCCATTTTCAGGGCCTCAAAAGTATTTCGAATAAATAGATAGATAGATAGATAGATAGATAGATAGATAGATAGATAGATAGATAGATAGATAGATAGATAGATAGATAGATAGATAGATAGATAGATTCTACATGTGAATAGATTCAATTAAAAAGTACATTATCCGAAATTAAAGTTCTGTATCCGAAATGAACAGCTGGGCAAGTTCTCCATCAAACACGGCAGGTTCGAGACAGTCTCGTTGCCGTGCGGCTCCTCAGAAATGACGCCGGCTTTTACGAAAGCTCGAACAACAGCGCAAGCAGGCACGTTAGCCCGAGCATCCACAATCCATTCACAAATTGTGGCGTAACTCGCCCGGCGCTGCCTCCTAGTCTTAGTAAAGCTGTGTTCGCCATTTGTCATCCATCGCTCCCAAGCCGCTCCCAACTTCACTTTCAACGCCCTGTTTACACCGATGTCCAGCGGTTGGAGTTCCTTCGTCAAGCCTCCCGGAATGATGGCAAGCTCCGAGTTATTGCCCTCAGTCGAATGGTGACCGTAGAGCCGCTTCTCCCGGCTGTTCTTTGCTCATTAATCCATTGCTCGAGTTGGTCTTCCACCTCGGGCCACCTCGCACTGTTTCCACGGAAACTCAGCTTCGTCTTCTTGACTCGGCGAAGCTCGTTTTCCTGCTTCCTCCACTTGCGACCCGTGGATTCGCTGATCTTGAATTCTCTCGCGGCTGCTCGATTCCCACGTTCCGCCGCGTAACTGATAGCTTGCGGTTTAAACTGTGTTTCGTAAGCGTGTCTCTTCGTAGGTGCCGTTTTCGGGGGTCCTTAGCCAAACCGATGTTGTTTTGCACAATGCGCATACCGGCGCTATATACCTACTGGGGGCGTGCCTTTAGCGTCCTCTGTCACGCGCTCCCTTCCCCCTTTAACGTCCGCATGCTGTCGTCAGTCACGTCCGCCTTTCCTCTATATAAGCAGCATGTCGGCAGGAAATGCTGTCAGTCAGTCAAGCGGAGCGCTCATCAAAGTCACGCAACAACATTTACAGATTTTGGAACTCGGTGCACACATAAGGCGTGCCACATTATAAGGCGCCCCGTCCATTTTGGAAGAAATTTAAGACTTTTAAGTGCGCCTTGTGGTCGTGAAAATACGGTATGTGGGTAACTTAGAGTCTTCAATTAACCTACTAAGCATGTTTTTTGTGATGTGGGAGGAAACCGGAGTGCCCGGAGAAAAACCACGCAGGCACGGGGAGAACTCCACACAGGCGGGGTCGGGAATCGAACCCCGGACCTCAGAACTGTGAGGCAGATGTGCTAACCAGTCATCCACCGTAATACAGTACATAATTTTAAAAATTGATTACTAGGAAAATGATTATTTGTATCAGAATGCTTTAGTTAAAACTGTACAATGACACTGTAATGATATGGATTTTTGAACATAGTCCGCCAGAGCAACAAGGAATGCAAAGTTATCAATGTCCTTTCACCATTGTACCTGTCAAATTGTGTTGCACGTTTTCGTTTGCACGTAAGGACAAAAGTCTTGTTTTTGTTTTCATTCCACATTTTCAAAAAGACCATTCAAGAAACATGTTTTTCCTCGTGTTTTAGGGTGCAGCTGACTACTAGTGTGGACTGAATGGGTGGCAACAATGGGAAACTGAAACGCCAGTGGAATGGCCCGTCGGCAACATGTTGAGAAAAAAGACAAAAAAAGAACTAGGAAATAATTTGTTTTTGGAATGGTGAACTTAGTTCCAAATTTTGAATCGTGAACTATGTACTGAACTAGTTCATCTTTTAAACGGTGAACTGAACTTTGAACTAGTTTGCTTCAAAAACGTACTTTCCCGACACTGCATGTAATGAGGCTGGGGGTGCTTAGCGGTCTCTGTGTGCCTTTGTGGGCTCGCTGTTCCTGCTGTGCACCTCTTGATTTCTGAGGGGCAGTGCGGTCCACTCAATGAGATACACACGTGCAGTAACAAAGAAAGGAGAAGAAGTCACGATCGAATATTGTTCATTTAACTCTGTTTTAACAGAGTTTGAAGAATATATGCCAGAGAGTATTGTTATTTTGCCTGTTTGTATATATTTATACAGCATTTGTGTACCAATATTCATTATTTTGAGAGCTATAAGTGCCGCGAGTTTGCTAATTTCCGTTAGCTCGTAAATGGTGTTTTTCATTCATTGTGTGTTAGCTTTGAGATAGCGATTTCTGCGAACAAAAACGAAAGAAGAAACAAAGTATTTGCGCATTGAATGGGTGTAATGATTTTGTTATGCGAGTTTAGTTTTACCGTGTACCTCAATTGGAGTGTCAATAAACGACTTGAAAAGCAAGCAACATTCAGTCTTACTCCTTGCTACTATGCTAGCACCTTAGCAACCTGTTGTTGTGATCACATGGGTTCTCCATGGAATCCTGGCGCTGCTGGATAGAAGGGCTGGAGCCGAGCATGGCGTGGGCTGCCTGTAGAGGAGTGGTCATTCCTGAGATTTTAGATCCAGTCCGATCCAATACTCGTTATTTTGCTGACAGCGGACCGATTTGCGATCTCGAAGATCAAATCCTACCTGAAGGTCCACTTCAACCAGGGTGAACAGGGAGCTTGCTCTCTTTCCCCGAGGGAAACTGACATTTCTCCTTTTCTGCCACTCTTCTGTACCTCAGCTGGCTTCTTCTTGCTACCGCTAATAAGAAGAACGATGCTATAGCTGGTGTCTTTCTCTTCATTCTGTTTCCCTGACATCGTGGTACAATTCACAAATGTGTTAGTACTGTAACAGACCCTAGCCAAATTAATAAAATAAGTATGCATGCTACTCAACGTATTGTACTAGGTTGTGAATTTCAGTCCATTTATTTGTATTAGTTCACAGACAAATCTGCACAGATCCAATATGGTATTACAGGAATGGGCCAAACCCATACATCCGTGGTCAACCTGCTCAATTAGTCGTCTACGTATACAGTATATGTCTGACATACTCTGGTTTGACCCACAAAGACCACCAATGTTTGATTTTAGTTAGCGCCGCCATTTGTGAAAATCCACACCTTCACTCCATAACTTTCACTAACATGAAATTTTTTTTTTTTATGATAATCCATTCCAGTTAAAAAGTCGTTTTACTTTTTGTGCAACACTATGTTACGGGATTCATCTGCCCTGGTTTACCTCTCGTGACGTGACAGATAGTGGAGAACGCAAGGACTGGGGTGTAGGTGTAACAACACAACGTTGTTCTGAACTTTACGCAAGCGACCCCTACCACCAAATAGAGCAATTAATGCAGGTGCTGTTGGAGACACAGAATTCACAGCAAGAAACCAATACAGCAATGAAGGCCAACCAACTCAAAGAGTAGGTGCTTCTCCATTTAGCAAGGACCAACCTAAAGGCTAAGGATTTCATCCCGAACATGGGGATGACCGATGATGTGGACATATGTACCTCTGCAGCACCCCAGGAAGGGTGGCCCAAAGGACCAGTGGGTTGGTCTCTTGGCTCCTTATCTCTCAGGTGAAGGATTTAAAACATATCAGGATTTAGAGCCTGATGCCCAAGTTTATGACCAGCGAAAGGCGGCGATATTGAACCACCATGGCTTTACTAAATTTAGAATGGTGCAGCGTTTTCATAGCCGGTCCTATATACGGGTTCACTCCCTGCTCCCAGATGAATGACCTAATTAGAATGACTAGAGAGCGGTTATAACCGGTCAGAACCACAATTAGGGTCCAGTGAAGATGGCACGCAGTATACCCGAAGGCGGTATCACCCATTAAAGGTCAGTATGGAACTGTCCAATTACAGGACCCCACCCTTAGTAATGTGTTAAAGAATCTTCAGGGGATAGAAGGAACATTAGTGGAAACCCAGTATAACTCTAGCCTATTCCCACTTTGCAGTAGGGCTCTGTATCAGTTAGTAAAAAGTAATAAATACATCCTTGAGCAAGTACTTGTTCCTCAACTGCACTGCTCACTGTAATTAACCCACGCACACTTATTTGGGGCCCTGTTGGGGGTTGAGAAAAACAAGGGAAATATTACAGTAGTAATAGTAGTAGTAGTAGAGTATTACAGAGGTTCTTTTGGCCAGAAGTAGGAACTACAGTACTACGGCTGCAGTTTCTCATTTTCCCAGAAAACTGCTCCCAAAATTCATTCAGGAACCTTCGTATCCCACCGCCTATCATAGAAACCCCCTTTGAGAGGGTCGTGATGAATATTGCGGGTCAACGCCCTAAGAGCGCTTGGGGATACCAATATACTGTATACTCGTGATTGTAGAATATGCCAGTCGGTATCCAGAGGCCATCCCCATAAGAAAAGCAAATGCTAAACAAATAGCCAAGTAACTTCATCTCTTCAGTAGCAGGGTGGCGATTCCAAAAGGAATTCTTACGTTTGTGTCACAAATCACTAGAGAGCTGTCTTGCAATTTACTCACAACTCTCTTGCAAGTGAAACAGCTCAGAAACTCTTGACTATCACCCTCAAACGGAGCGTTTAGTGGAGAGGTTTGATAAGACTCAAAGCGATGGTGAGGATGGCCCTCGACAAAGATGGAAGAAATTAGGACCAGCTTCTCGCCTATCTCCTTTCATCATTGTTCCACTGGCTTTTCACCCTGTGATCTGCTTTGTTCCCACAAACCTAGGGGCGTTGCCAAAGAGACCTGGGAGGAGCAACCCTGTTCCTACTGTACCATGATTGAACATGTGGGAGAAATGAAAGACAGAATGGCTGCAGTGATGCCTAGAACGAAAGAACACATGGAGAAGGCCCAGAGGGAGCAGAGCATAACCTGGGGAATTCAAACCAGGGGACAAAGATGTAGTGCTGGTCCCTAAACCAGAATGTAAGTTCTTGGCTACTTTGCTGGGTCCATTTGAAATAATCAAAAAGGTTAAAGAAGTCAATAACAAAGTCAGAAAACCCAGGAAGGTGAGCAAATATTGTATAACATAACCTCTTTAACAAATGGAATTAGAGAGAGGAATTGTTCACTTGTCTTCCTCCAAGAGAGCTCTCCGAACCGGCTAGGGATCAAGTGTAGTTTGCCCCTGACCTTGATCCTCACCGACTCCAGCAAGCAGAAGAATAAGTGGAAAGTAACCAGGATGTGTTTTTATCTATTCTGGGCTGCAGGAGAGAACCAAGAACCGAATCTGATACCGAAGGCTCGCAAGAAAATAAGGTACAGGGGAAAAGCCACTTACCACGGCGACAGAAGCTCCTGCTTTTGAAGTATAGTTCAAGTCATTGTCCATTGTGAAACGCTGTCCTATCAGTATCATTGAATTTCGCTGGGTGAGTTCATTCCATAGCAGCCGTAACACTGCCGTATTTGGGATGTAATATTGTTTCTATGGTGCCTCAGTAAATGTGAAATATGAATTAAAATTGTTTACACATTCCTGAGTTCGAGACGTTTTTCTGCCGAGAGGCCTGAAATCAGGTCATCCGGATTTCTCAGATCTCTGCCTTCCCTTCCCGCTCAGGAACCAGTGCTGTCAACATCAAAAAAACTTGTGCGCTCTCACAACTGGGTCTTCTACACGGAGGCAATCAATGAGAGAAAAGGGGGCGGTCTTAGCCAAATATGGACAAAGCAGATACAACACAGACAAAAATGAAATTGACACTATTATACTAAGTCCACGTTAGAGAGCCACACTATGGAGGTCTGAATAGCCAAAATACGGCACCTTTCAAATAGCCAGTGATGGGACATTGTGATTTTCCAAGGATTAGTGTAAAAGTGATCATTTCGAAATCATTAGCCTAATAGCATAATTGCCTGTCATTTGTGAACGTTTTTCGGGGAAAACAATGGAAAGAAAAAAGAAGAGGCCATTTACCTCAGTTCAAGCTTTGCGGCTAACCATCACCTTGATGACTGAGAATCGACACAAACATGAATGAAAAAGACACTTTTTTTTTTCAGAAAGCACATTGAAAGTTTCAAATAACTTTGGCAATTGTGCTATTAGACTGACAAAATGTATACGCTGGCAGAGATTTAAAGAAATAAAATGTTGCATTTTGATAATTATCTGGTTAAATATTCATTGTGAAGAATCATTTACATGATCAGTGTCTTCACACAGATGGATATCATTCATTATTCATAACCACATATAACTAAAGGTAATTTGAGAAAATGTGTTATTCTACAAGTGAGCCCGGTAGCCCCTTCACATTAACCAATTACCCGAGAAGTAGGTCTCAGGTCCTAATAGGTTGCTAACTACTACTATGGATTATAAAATGTGCCTTTCCCTCGCCATCCTTTTGTTTTCTCATTATTCCGATCTAATTGGACCTTGGTTTTTCTTCTTTTTTTGATGGGGAATGACAGTCAAACCAAAAAATCCTGTAGCAAGTCTTCCTAGAAAAGAGGAAGCTGCTATACGTTTGACTAGGGCAACTCCATTCATTTCATTTTGAGTTTCTCTAATAATATAATATGATTAAAATACAGTAATAATCAGCAGTTGCCCCAATACTTTTGTCCACGTCACTCTGGATTTGTCACGAGAACGTAACATTGATTGCAATTCCCAAGGGCTGAGAAAATGTTGTTTTTGTATACTAGCCCATCTTTGTAAATCCTAATGACAGAAAAGCACATTGTCATTATAATGTTCACAGCACCAAAATTACAAACCATAACAAATATAGAAACCATCATGGCAATAATAAATCACTTCAGAAAAATGCAAAGCGCAACCACAATAGGAAAGCTACAATCATTTGAGGATTGACCACAATATTCAGAGAACATATTTGCGGAAGCAACTGAACAGTTTCTTGAGGAATTCTACATTTAATGCAGCTTAAAGTTAATGAAGCTGTGGTGAGGATGGGGAAAAAATAAAATGTTCTTTGCAGCTTCAGAAGGACCACAGATCTTTCATGGAACATCTGGGAGATGAGTCTTTTAGCAAGCCTTTCCTGTGGTTTTCTTGTCTGCAAGAGATGCCCTTCCTTTCTGTTGCCTAGCAACAGAGAGGGAGAAATAGATGAGGTGATGAGTGAAGGTGAGCAGGGGGAGATCGGAGGAGAGAAAAAAGAAATGAGGGGGTGATACGCTTAGTTGTTTTCTTCTTGGTAAGCTTGAGCAGGTTGTTGAATATCTATGCAAAAATGTGGTTAATCAGACAATTCCAACTTCGTGTTTGTGGCAGCTGATGTGAGCTTCACGTAGCAACGGTTAACACAACAGAAGGTGAATTTTGAAGTAATACTTTTTCTTTTTTTTTCCCCCACATTTTTCAACATTTCCATCACATGAAATACTGTCAATGTATTCAAGCTGAATATTCGTAGTATAAAAGAAACTAGATTGTCACAGTTTTACAAATGTAAAACCTGACAAAACTCAGATCTTATTTTTCAAATGCTATTTATAATAATCAAATCAAAATATGACAAAGTGTTGTTTTTAAAACTTAACAAACAGGTATTAAACTTATACATAATATTTTGGACATACGTAGACGTCGTGGGAAGAGAGCCAGACGGATTGACCCACCTTGTATTCGGGCGTCGGGGAGCGATGATGGTCCGCGAGCTGCTTGTTGCGTGCAGTGGACTGGTTCGGCGCTGACTGGACGTCCTTCCAAACCGCCTGGGCTCTCTGGAAGTGATCTTGTATGGAGGGGACTCCCACCGCCTGCTCCTGTAGGTTGAACAGTGGAGGTTGGAAACCGTAGCAAGCCACGAATGGGGACATTCCAGTAACGGACCTGGTGAGGGAATTATGAGCGTATTCAATCCATGGGAGGAAGGATCTCCATGAGGAGGGGTTGCGGGCGGCCACACAGCGGAGTGCCGATTCCAGGGTTTGGTTGGCCCGCTCCGTCTGGCCGTTGGTCTGCGGTGATACCCCGAGGATAAGCTGGCTGCTGCGCCCACCGCCTTGCAGAATTCCTTCCAGACCCGAGAGGAAAACTGGGGACCTCGATCGGAGACTGTGTCGATGGGGATACCATGGAATTTGAAGACATGTAAGACAAGGAGCTTAGCAGTTTCCAGGGCGGACGGGACTTTGGGGAGGGGCACATAATGGAAACACTTAGAAAAACGATCGACGATTTTGAGAATAACAGTTTTACCTTCAGAGGGCGGCAGGCCGGTAACGAAGTCCACAGCGATGTGAGACCAAGGGCGGCTGGGAATTGGCAGGGGGCGCAGCAAGCAGATGGAAGTCGGTGAGAAGACTTCCCTCGGGCGCAGACGGAGCAGGCTTGAACGAACTCTCGGGTGTCTTTGATGAGGCTGGGCCACCAGAAATGCTGTTGAATGAACTGGGTAGTACGGGTGACGCCAGGGTGACAAGTTCATTTAGAGTTGTGGGCCCACTGCAAGACTTCCGAACGTGCTGAATCCGGGACGAACAGGTGGTCAGTCAAAATGAGAAATGGTTGTTCAGATCCCTCCAGCCAGTGCCTCCATTCTTCCAGGGCCCATATAATGGCCAGCAGCTCGCAGTTTCCGGCGTCATAATTTCTTTCTGCTGAAGATGGGCGACGGGGAAAAAAAAGCACAGGGGTCAAGTTTATGGGTCATGGGATCTCGCTGAGAGAGGACTGCTTCAGCTCCGGTATCCGAGGAGTCAACCTCCACCGCGAACTGGAAGAAGGGTCAGGGTGGCGCAGAATGGGAGCAGTGCTGAACATGAATTTGAGTGTATTGAATGCTTGTGAGGCTGCTGGGGTCCACTGAAAGGGGGAGCTGGTGGATGTGAGACTCGTGAGGGGAATAGTGACGTTGCGGATGAATCGGCGGCAGAAATTGGAGAATCCAAGGAAACGTTGCAGTCCTTTGCGGGTCGCGGGGATGGGCCAGTCGATGATGGCTTGGATTTTGGTGGGGTCCAGATGTAGCTGTCCTTTTGCAATGATGTAGGTGAGGGAATGTACCGAGGATCGGTGGAATTCACATTTTTACGGTTTGACGTATAGACAGTTTTCGAGGAGGCGCTGGAGGACTTGGCGTACATGGATGCGGTGTTCTTCAGGGGAGCGGGAGAAGATGAGGATGTCATCGGGGTACACAAACATGAACCGATTGAGCATGTCACGGAGGACGTCAGTAATTAATGTTTGGAAAACTGCAGGGGCGTTGGTTAAACCAAATGGCATGACCAGATACTCGAAGTGTCCGAAAGGGGTATTGAAGGCGGTCTTCCACTCGTCCCCCCTCGGATATGGATGAGGTGGTAGGCCTTACGGAGGTCCAATCTGGTAAAGATTTGGGCTTCGCAGAGGGGTTCAAAGGATGGGTCGATCAGGGATAGCGGTGACTTATTTTTAATTGAGTACTCGGTAGTCGATGCAGAGCGGAGAGTGGTGTCTTTTTTCTCAACTGAGTTTCAGTAAAAAAATAAGACAAGGAAATCCTTTTTTTTTCTGAAGTTGATGAAGGCTAATATGATTTGCTTGCATTTAGCCCAATGTTGTTTATCAGGCTCAGGTATGTTTGCAGCAGTTCTATGAAGGGCAGGGGAGCATGATTATGTATTCTTATACTTATTTTTTCTTGGATTGTTCAGTAGTCTTTAACAATATTTAATATTCATTGGTCGGCACGGTGTGCGACTGGTTAGCACGTCTGCCTCACAGTTCTGAGGACCCGGATTCACATCCGGCCTCGCCTGTGTGGAGTTTGCATGTCTCCCCGTGCCTGCATGGGTTTTCTCCGCGTTCTCCGGTTTCCTCCCACATCCCAAAAACATGCATAGTAGGTTCATTGAAAACTCTAAATGTGTGAATGTGAGTGTGAATAGTTGATGGTTTCTATGTGCCCTGCAATTGGCTGGCGACCAGTTCAGGGTGTACCCCACCCCTCGCCCGAAGATAGCTGGGATAGGCTCCAGCACGCCTGCGACCCTTGTGAGGATAAGCGGTACGCAAAAAGAATGAATGAATGAATGAAGACAATTCAATCAGTGTCTTCACAATTTGCAATGATAGTTAGTGTCTTAACAATTACTCCTTTATAATTGGCCTGACGCAAACCAGAATAATAAGTTCTTGGGTGGAGTCTCTGCTTTACCATAACTGTACCAGGTCAGGTTACACCACATTGGGGTTCACTGGATTCCAGAATTAGGTGCCAGTTTGACATTCCATTGTAGCTAGAGACCAAAACTGCATTTTCAAAATGTTCTTTGAGCCATCCTTAGATACAAACGGGTCACGGTGGGGTTGCCAATTTCATCTTCCTCTACAGGGTAGACTCCATTAAAAATTCAGTAATCACCACCTAAGCCGTTGTAAACCATTGTGTAATTACAGCTGTACGGCCTACATTATAAAATAACTTGTATCTATGGGACAGTGTGACTGCATTCTGTCACCAACAAATACAGCAATTTAAACATGTCTTGTCGATTTGGTGGCATGATGATGCATTTGGTTAACGCATCTGCCTCACAGTTGAGAGGTTCTGCGTTTGAATCTTGGCTCAGGCTTTCCTGTGTTTAGTATGTGCGTACATAGATTCTCCCCATCCTTTCCATGGGTTTCCTCTGTTTTTGGAATGTGGGAGGAAACCGGAATACTTATGTCTCCCCCCCCCCCCAAAATGCTTAATTGCCCATAAGTGTGAATGTGAGTGAGAATTGCTGTTTGTCTACACGTGCCATGTGAGAGACTGGTGACCTCGGGTGTAACACGCTTCTTGCCCAAAGTCTGCCGGGATAGGCTCCAACTCACCTACCTGAAGAGAATAAGTGGTACATAATGACGGAATGTCTTTCAGTTCACATACAGTAAACAAATAATGCAAACATCGATCTATCCATTCACAAACACAGATGATGTTAACGTCTATCATGTGCACATACTATACTGCAAAACGTTAGTCTTAAAGGACCACCGCTGCAAAAGACATTTATAGGGCAATGAAGCACAAAATAATCATTTAGAAAAGTTTTTTTTTCTCACTGATTACCATCTTCAAGCATTTCACCAATCTCCAGTTCATCTTTGTTCTTTGTATAATCAGTCAACAGGTCAATAAGAGATGCAGTGGGTACGGAAAGTATTCAGACCCCCTTAAATTTTTCACTCTTTGTTATATTGCAGCCATTTGCTAAAATCATTTCAGTTCATTTTTTCCCCTCATGATTGTAGACAGAGCACCCCATATTGGGAGAAAAGAAAACAGAATTGTGGAATTTTTTGCAGATTTATTAAAAAAGAAAAGCTGAAATATCACACAGCCGTAAGTATTCAGAACCATCCATCCATCCATCCATTTTCAACACCGCTTATCCTGGTTAGGGTCGTGGGACGGTGGAGCCTATCCCAGCTGACTTTGGGCAAAAGGTGGACTACACCCTGAACTTGTCGCCAGTCAATCACAGGGCACATTCACACTCACATTCATACCGTCAGTGAGTGGGAACTGAACCCACGCTGCCCGCACCAAAGTCAGGCGAGTGTACCACTACTCCATTTTCAGGTCTTTCCAGAGATGCTCAACTGGGTTTAAGTCAGGGCTCTTGCTGGGCCATTCAAGAACAGTCACAGAGTTGTTCTGAAGCCACTCCTTCGGTATTTTAGCTGTGTGCTTAGGCTCATTGTCTTGTTGGAAGGTGAACCTTCAGCCCAGTCTGAGGTCCTGAGCACTCTGGAGAAGGTTTTCGTCCAGGATATCCTTGTACTTTGCCGCATTCATCCTTCCTTCGATTGCAACCGGTCGTCCTGTACCTGCATCTGAAAAACACCCCCACAGCAAGATGCCCCCACCACCATGCTTCACTGTTGGGATTGTACTGGACAGGTGATGAGCAGTGCCCGGTTTTCTCCACACATACCGCTTAGAATTAAGGCCAAAAAGTTCTATCTTGGTCCCATCAGACCAGAGAACCTTATTTCTCATCACCTTGGAGTCCTTCAGGTGTTTTTTAGCAAACTCCATACGGGCTTTCATGTGTCTTGCACTGAGGAGAGGCTTCCGTCGGGCCACACTGCCATAAAGCCCCGACTGGAGGAGGGCTGCAGAGATGGTTGACTTTCTAGAACTTTCTCCCATCTCCCGACTGCATCTCTGTGTCATGAACATGGTTAGGGCGACGGCGAGGAACAGAAGGCAAGAACATGGTGGACCCAATTGCAGGGAAGCAGGGAGGCAAGGCAGGAGTGCGGGAATCTCAAAATAATAATATTTAATCACAATGATAAAACAACAGGCGACTATGACAAAAACAACTGGCGACTATGACAAAAACAACTGGCGACTATGACATGGCAAGACATGTGACAACGACAATGAACCGACGAGAACTGAAAGAAACCAGGGAACTAAATACAAACAAATTGACGAGACAACGAGGAACACCTGGACAAGACGAGTGGCTAGAGAGAGCTGATTGGTCAACACAAAGTAGACGAGAACAGGTGGACACAACAACCTAATGAGCACACGACAAACATGGAACACAGGAAAACATGGAACAAAACTAAACAACCCAAACCAAAACACAGACCATGACAGTACCCCCCCTCTAAAGGAACGGATCCCAGACGTTCCCCAAACAACAACCAAAAAGTCACCAACCCAGGGTGGGCGGAAGGGGGCCTGGAGGAGGGTACAGAGTCCACCCCTCAGGTCAGTCTGGTGGCTATCCAGGCCACCCGAGGTGAGGTGCTTGGCTGAGCGGGTCAGGAGGTCGTCCAGGACGCCAAGCACCAGGGTCTTTACAGGGCCATTCAGGCGGACGGCCACGGTGCCGAACCCAATGGTAATGCAGGGGCCAGGCAATAGGGTTGGGTGGCGGCCGCTGGACGAGTGCCGCCGGAGCGTGTTCGGGTGGCGGCCGCTGGACGAGCGCCGCCAGAGCGTGGTCGGGTGGCGGCCGCTGGACGAGCGCCGTTGGAGCAGGGTCAGGTGGCGGCCGCTGGACGAGCGCCGCCGGAGTAGGGTCAGGTGGCGGCCGCTGGACGAGCGCCGCCGGAGCAAGGACGGGTGGTGGCCGCTGGACGAGCGCCGCCGGAGTAGGGTCAGGTGGCGGCCGCTGGACGAGCGCCGTCGGAGCAGGGTCAGGTGGCGGCCGCTGGACGAGCGCCGCCGGAGCAAGGACGGGTGGCGGCCGCTGGACGAGCGCCGCCATAGCAGGGTCAGGTGGCGGCCGCTGGACGAGCGGCGCCGGAACATGGTCGGACGGCGGCCGCTGGACGAACGCCGCCGGAGCAAGGACGGGTGGCGGCCGCTGGACGAGCGCCGCCGGAGCAAGGACGGGTGGCGGCCGCTGGACGAGCGCCGCCGGAGCAAGGACGGGTGGCGGCCGCTGGACGAGCGCCGCCGGAGCAAGGACGGGTGGCGGCCGCTGGACGAGCGCCGCCGAAGCAAGGACGGGTGGCGGCCGCTGGACGAGCGCCGCCGGAGCAGGGTCGGGTGGCGGCCGCTGGACGAGCGCCGTTGGAGCAGGGTCAGGTGGCGGCCGCTGGACGGGCGCCGTTGGAGCAGGGTCAGGTGGCGGCCGCTGGACGAGCGCCGCCGGAGTAGGGTCAGGTGGCGGCCGCTGGACGAGCGCCACCGGAGCAAGGACGGGTGGTGGCCGCTGGACGAGCGCCGCCGGAGTAGGGTCAGGTGGCGGCCGCTGGAGGAGCGCCGCCGGTGCGGGAGCCTGGCGCAGCTGCCGAGGAGCCGGAACGGGAGCCTGGCGCAGCTGCCGATTAGCCGGAACGGTAGCTGCAGTCGCTTCCTCAGCCTGCCGCCATTGAGGTATGGGAGTAGAGGGTACGGGAGTGGAAGAGTGCACAAGGTCTCGGGAAGGTGAACTAGGAAAAATGGCTGGTACTGAACATGGCTTGGGGGCAGGTTTGACTAGACGTGACTTAATTGGGGCCGTGGAACAACGTGTGGGAACAGGTGAAAAATCAAGTGATTTGTGAACAGGCGGGGAAAAACGAGGGGGCAAAATTTGACCTTTACTTGGGCGCCTCCGTTGGCCACCACGCGGCGGTCCCGGGTAGATGGCCAAACGGGTGCCCAAGAAAAGGTCAGAGGGAAAGGATTTGGACTCACTGGGGTTGGAAACGTGGAAACGTGACAAAAACTGACGAGGACGGGATAAACTAGGGAAGGAACCAGAAAAATCTAAATCTGTGTCAGAGTCAGAATCCGACAGGAGGTTAACTAAATCAGGGCCATCTTCACAATCAGAAAAATCGGAATCTAAAGAAACATGTGGATGTACAATAGTAGGGCATGGTGAATAGCTAGGACAAGTGGGGGGACCCGAGGAAAAGGACAGAAAAGACTGAATGATAGGGCTTACTGGAGGAGGGTAGGTATGGATGGCAGGCTGAGGACGGTGGGAGCCAGTTTGGTGGCGTCCAGGGTGACGCCATGTTCTTCCCGCTGGGTCCTGTTCTGGTCGGTTCATTCTGTCATGAACATGGTTAGGGCGACGGCGAGGAACAGAAGGCAAGAACATGGTGGACCCAATTGCAGGGAAGCAGGGAGGCAAGGCAGGAGTGCGGGAATCTCAAAATAATAATATTTAATCACAATGATAAAACAACAGGCGACTATGACAAAAACAACTGGCGACTATGACAAAAACAACTGGCGACTATGACAAAAACAACTGGCGACTATGACATGGCAAGACATGTGACAACGACAATGAACCGACGAGAACTGAAAGAAACCAGGGAACTAAATACAAACAAATTGACGAGACAACGAGGAACACCTGGACAAGACGAGTGGCTAGAGAGAGCTGATTGGTCAACACAAAGTAGACGAGAACAGGTGGACACAACAACCTAATGAGCACACGACAAACATGGAACACAGGAAAACATGGAACAAAACTAAACAACCCAAACCAAAACACAGACCATGACACTCTGGCGCTCAGCCACATGGATCTTTGGGTTCTTCTTTACCTCTCCCACCAAGGCTCTTCTCCCACCGATTGCTCAGTGTGTGGCTTTCCTAATCAAGTCCAATCAGTATAATCAAACAGAGCTGGACTCCACTGAAGCTGTAGAACCATCTCAAGAATGATCAGAAGAAATGTACAGCACCCGAGTTAAATATATGAGTGTCACAGCAAAGGGTCTGAATCCTTATGGCGGTGTGATATTTCAGTTTGTCTTTTTTAATAAATCGGCAGAAATTTCAACAATTACGGGGTTTTTTTCTGTCAATATGGGGGGCTATGTGTCCGTTAATGAGGAAAAAAATTACTTAAATGATTTGAACAAATGGCTGCAATATAACAAAGAGTGAAAAATTTAAGGGGGTGGGGGGTCTGATGTGCTATTAAGGGGGTCTGAAAACTTTCCGTACCCACTGTATGACATACGACAATGACCGACTGTACTACAATGACAATGAACCAACAAGAACTGAAAGAAACCAGAGAACTAAATACAAACAGATTGACGAGACAACGAGGAACACCTGGACAAGACATGAGTGGCTGGAGGGAGCTGATTGGTCGAGACAAGGTAGAAGGTTGACGAGAATAGGTGGACACAATAACTAAATGACCACACAAGACATGAATAACATGGAACACAGGAAAACATGAAACAAAACTAAACCCAACCTGAACCAAAACACAGACAACGACACCGGGGAGGTACATACAGCTTTAAAATAAGAATAATACACAAAAAACTCTTCCCTTGCACTATAGCAAATAGGCGATGGAAACAAGGGCGCATTAAGGAAAAGAGTCCCAATACAGAAGATGTCCCTCGAGTGAAAAGGAAGGTCTAAATGAAATAGAGAGAATCTCCTTAAGGGGGTGAGGATGGGGGCGGGGGGGGGGTCTCAAAACTAGTGAGTGTGGGTGGAGAACGAGATAGAAGGATCAATATCTAATTTCAGTGCTGAACTCACTGTGGACGTTTTTCCAATAAGACTCAGACAGAGCAGAAAAGTTTGAATAGCGGTGTATCTGTCTGTCTCACTGTCTTCTCCTTTTCCATCTTCCTTTCTGCAGCCATCTGCGTTCATACCTAGCGACACATCTGTCTCCTGGGCTATCGGGACACAAGAAATGACTACATTAGAGACATGGTCTGGGGTACACATAACTTCTTTTGGTCTTGTGTTTCTGTTTGGTCCTCATCCTTTTCTTAAAGGACTGTCCAGATGGCCAATATTCCACTCACCATTTATTGCTCAAAATATGAAACTGGCTATCATTTCCAATAATATCAATCCGTTTTGGATTGGATTTTGAAGTAAATACCTAATTGCCCTGGGAATACCCCTTTTACACTGCCAAAATCCATATGCCGCCATGTCTTGGTGTGATGTCAGCGATAAAACTGGAGACATTGAATGCATTGCCAGTGTGGACAAAGCAATGCACAGTGGGTAAGGAAAGTATTCAGACCCCCTTAAATTTTCCCCTCTTTTTTTATATTGCAGCCATTTGCTAAAATCATTTAAGTTCATTTCCTCCCCCCTCATTAATGTACACACAGGACCCCATACTGACAGGGAGAAAAAAAACATAATTGTTGACATTTTTGCAGATCTATTAAAAAAGAAAAACTGCAATATCACACAGCCATAAGTATTCAGACCCTTTGCTCAGTATTTAGTAGAAGCACCCTTTTGAGCTCATACGGCCACGAGTCTATCTGGGAATGATGAGGTCTTTCCAGAGATGCTCAATTGGGTTTAGGTCAGGGCTCTGGCTGGGCCATTCATGAACAGTCACAGAGTTGTTCTGAAGCCACTCCTTCAGTATTTTAGCTGTATGCTTAGGGTCATTGTTTTGTTTGAAGGTGAACCTTCGGCCCAGTCTAAGGTTCTGAGCACTTTGGAGAAGGTTTTGGTCCAGGATATCCCTCCTGTACTTGGCCGCATTCATCTTTCCTTCGATTGCAACCGGTCGTCCTGTCCCTGCATCTGAAAAACACCCCCACAGCAAGATGCCCCCACCACCATGCTTCACTGTTGGGACTGTATTGGACAGGTGAGGAGCAGTGCCTGCTTTTCTCCACACATGCCACTTAGAATTAAGGCCAACAATTTCTATCTTGGTCTCATCAGACCAGAGAATCTTATTTCTCACCATCTTGGAGTCCTTCAGGTGTTTTTTTAGCAAACTCCATGCGGACTTTCATGTGTCTTGCACTGAGGAGAGGCTTTCCGTCGCGCCACTCTGCCATAAAGCCCAGAGTGGTGAAGGGCTGCAGTGATGGTTGACTTTCTAGAACTTTCTCCCATCTCCCGACTGCATCTCTGGAGCTCAGCCACAGTGATCTTTGGGTTCTTCTTGACCTCTCTCACCAAGGCGCTTCTCCCCCGATTGCTCAGTTTGGCAGGACGGCCAGCTCTAGGAAGGGTTCTGGTCGTCCCAAACGTCTTCCATTTCAGGATTGTGGAGGCCACTGTGCTCTTAGTGCAACGTCAAGTGCAGCAGAATTTTTTTGTAACCTTTGGCCAGATCTGTGCCTTGCCACAATTCTGTCTCTGAGCTCTTCAGGCAGTTCCTTTGACCTCATGATTCTCATTTGCTCTGACCCGCCCGGTGAGCTTTAAGGTGTTACATAGACAGGGGTGTGGCTTTCCTAATCAAGTCCAATCAGTATAATCAAACACAGCTGGACTCCAATGAAGGTGTAGAACCATTTTAAGGATGATGAGAAGAAATGGACGAGTGTCACAGCAAAGGGTCTGAATACTTATGGCTCTGTGATATTTCAGTTTGTCTTTTTTAATAAATCAGAAGAAATTTCAACAATTACTTTTTTTTTCTGTCAATATGTGTGTACATTAATGAGGACAAAAATTAACTTAAATGATTTAACAAATGGCTGCAATATAACAAAGAGTGAAAAATTTAAGGGGGTGATGAGATGAGACCAAGACAGAAATTGATGGCCTTAATTCTAAGCGGCATGTGTGCAGAAAAGCAGGCACTGCTCATCCCCTGTCCAATACAGTCCCAACAGGGAAGCATGGTGGTGGCAGCATCATGCTGTGGGGGTGCTTTTCAGCTGCAGGGACAGGATGGCCGGTTGCAATGGAAGGGAAGATGAATGCGGCCAAGTACAGGGATATCCTGGACGAAAACCTTCTCCAGAGTGCTCAGGACTTCAGACTGGGCTGAAGGTTCACCTTCAAACAAGACAATGACCCTAAGCACACAGCTAAAATAACAAAGGAGTGGCTTCAGAACAACTCCGTGACTGTTCTTGAATGGCCCAGCCAGAGCCCTGACTTCAACCCAATTGAGCATCTCTGGAGAGACCTGAAAATGGCTGCCCACCAACATTCACCATCCAACTTGACAGAACTGGAGAGGATCTGCAAGGAGAAATGGCAGAGGATCCCCAAATCCAGGTGTGAAAAACTTGTTGCATCATTCCCAAAAAGACTCGAGGCTGTATTAGCTCAAAAGGGGGCTTCGACTAAATACCGAGCAAAGGGTCTGAATACCTATGGCGGTGTGATATTTCAGTTTTTTTTTTTTCAATACATCTGCAAAAATTTCAACAATTCAGTTTTTTTCCCCCCTGTCAGTATGGGGTCCTGTGTGTACATTCATGAGGGAAACAATGAACTTAAATGATTTTAGCAAATGGTTGCAATATAACAAAGAGTGAAACATTTCAGGGGAAATGAAAGCATTTTATGTTACCAATCCCCATTTTCAAATAGATTTAATAATAGTTGAACAAACATTTTTTTATTGGCTTCTGCTTTCAAAACTAGGTATCCATCAATTTGTTGTGTATATGTCATTATATGAGGCGATCATTTCTATGGGTTCGCAGTCGTAACGGCGCTCCGAGGGAAGCCATAACTCCAAAGATGAGTTTGACAACCCTGCTTTACACGGAGATGCTGGTTTTTAATGCGGTGACGCCTGAGGGGTCGAAGGTCACGGGCATTCAATGATGGTTTTCGGCCTCGCCACTTACGTGCAGAGATTTCTCCAGATCCTCTGAATCTTTTGGCGATATTACGGAGCGCAGATGATGAAATCCCTGAATGTCTTGCAATTGCACTTTGAGAAACCGTCTTAAACTATCGGACTACTATTCTTCCACATTCCCGTAATTCAATGTCGTCATTAGAGTGACGAAGGCGGATATGTACTGCATAGGATTGACCGGGAGTATAAAAAAAAGGGGGAGGGGGATTCTGTCAAATTTTGTCTCAGAATCAGGATCAATCTCTGTGGGAGTGGGATTTTTTTTCAAAAGCTCGGAATTGGGTGGGATATTTTTTGAACACTAAGGATTTGTTGGGCTTTTTTTTTTTTGGAACACTCGGGATTGGCGGGGACTGGGAGCAATCCCTGCGGGAGTGGGAGGGAGCGGGTGTCGACGTTGATGAAGCTCATATGGCACATCCTTTTCATTTGAAAGGCTATATTTAGATCAGGAATTAGCAGGTCAGGAACATCAGAGCGTTCTGAGCGGAGTATACCGCGATCATCATACTGCTCACTTGCAACAGATCAGCTGACATGTGGCTCAGCTGTAAGCCATTGCGCTCTCCAGCAAACTGCAACACTGATTGTAGGCCTCCTTTTTGATTCCAGTCAATGAGTAAATGCCGAAACTAAGTACAAAGTGTTGCACAAGACACATCAGTGTTTTCCATTATCATTTTTTGGTGATGTTTTCACGGAACGATGTGCTTGTACGTCATCTATTGGTATTCTAATGACAGGTTCGGTAAACTGGAAAAGGTGCCAGGCAGCACATCAGTGCATTTTATGATTAACGATGTTACGCCAAAGCAAGGAGGTCAACAGTTTGACTATCGCTTGGGGATTTCTGCATGGAGTTTACATGTTCTACCTGCACTTGTTAATCTTTTTTTGTGACCGTCCGAAATGGCACAACTGGCACACGTCAAAGGCATGTTAGACCGGTGTGTGTAATTTTGTAGACCAGTGCAGCCTGGTGGATCTGAAAGCGGGCGGACGACGCCACTGTTAGTGTGTTTGCAGCCTACTTCATTTGCTATCAATCAAAGTGGCTCCTCTCATTCCCTTTAAATCAGAATCAGAATCAGAATCATCTTTATTTGCCAATTATGTCCCAAAAACACATAAGGAATTTGTCTCCGGTAGTTGGAGCCGCTTTAGTACGGCAACAGACAGTTCAATTGACAGAGAGCACTTTGGAGACATAAAGACATTGACGAAAAAAAACAGTCACTGAGCAATAAAGGGTTGCTAGTTATCTGGTAATGCCGGTACAAAAGATGCAGAGTCCTCGAGCACTTAGAGCAGTTCGAAAGACTAATCTCGCAATAGTCCGGTGCAATGAGCATTGTGCAAAGGGCGCCGAGACGTCAAGCGAGTCGTGCGATAATCTGGGACAATGTCGATTGTGCAAATGTTGCAGATGCTACTCTGGCATGAGTGGCCAGCATTGGTCAACAACAGATATGCAAATAGTGCAGCGTGGCGAGACTACTACAGTGAGTGCACGAGTAATATATAATTGCCCCGACATAAATGTGACAACAAACCAAAGACAAAAAGACAAAAAATTGCCAGCATGTTGTAATGGAGTTGTAGGTTAGCTGTTTAAGAAGTTGATTGCAAGAGGGAAGAAGCTGTTGGAATGTCTGCTAGTTCTAGTTTGCATTGATCGGTAGCGCCTACCTGAGGGAAGGAGCCGGAAGAGCCGGTGACCGGGATGCGGCGGGTCCGAGAGGAATTTGCACGCTCTTGTCTTAGTTCTTGCAGCGTGCAAGTCCTCAAGGGTGGGTAGGGGGGTGCCGACAATCCTTTCAGCAGTTTTGATTGTCCGTTGCAGTCGGAGTTTGTCCTTTTTTGTAGCAGCACCAAAACCAGACTGTGATGGAAGAACACAGGACCGATTCGACGACCGCTGTGTAGAACTGCCTCAGCAGCTCCCGTGGCAGGCCGTGCGTCCTCAGAAGCCGCAGGAAGTACATCCTCTGCTGGGCCTTTTTGAGGACGGAGTTGATGTTGGTCGCCCGCTTCAGGTCCTGAGAGACTGTAATTCCCAGGAACTTGAAGGTCTCGACGGTTGACACAAGGCAGCTGGACAACGCGAGTGGCAGCTGTGGCGAAGGATGCCTCCTGAAGTCCACGATCATCTCCACAGTCTTGAGCGTGTTCAGCTCCAGGTTGCGTCGGCCGCACCGCAGCTCCGGCCGCTCCGCTTCCTGTCGATATGCAGACTCGTCACCGTCCTTGATGAGGCCGATGACAGTGTTGTCATCTGCAAACTTCAGGAGTTTGACAGTCGGGTGCGCTGAGGTGCAGTCGTTCGTGTAGAGAGAGAGAGAAGAGCAGCGCAGAGAGGACACAACCTTGTGAAAGTGTCCCTTTCAAATCTGGAGTAGAAGATATTCAAGTTGTTGGCTAGTGTGCTATTGTTCTCAGCTTGGGGGGATCGTCGCTTGTAATTGGTCAGCGATTGGAATGCATGCCAGACTGATTTGGAGTCGCTAGCGCTAAACTGTTTTTCCAACTTTGCCGCATAGCTCCTCTTTACAATGTTAATTTCTTTCGTCAGCTGGTTTCTAGCGCGATTATACAGGGCCCTGTCCCCGCTCTGGTTTACTTTGAATGGTGTTTAACTTATTTTTACACTTGTAAGACCATATTATGCCTTTATTTCCTACGGGAAAAGTAGTTTCAAAATCCAAACAAATCAGAGGTCAACCGGCATGACGGAACCGAGTGTTTGATTGCGTTAATCGGCTTCCGCCGCACAACTAACAGTCCCGTCACTAATGCAAGCAAAGCATTGAGAGCAAGCTAAGGCTGCTCCGCTAAAGCAGTATGATGGCTCGTAACTGCAGGTGGTCCAGGTGTGGCTGGATGTGCGCCTTTGCGTGTAAACAACCATTTCAATGATTTATTTGGTAGATTTTTCTTTCTTTTTTTTTTTTTTTACCGCGTATCCTCCCACAGCACGCTTGTTATGACTAAGCCAAACTCATTCAAGATTTTTATCAATTTCTTTTTGCGAAACTGACGAAACAATTGAACAGTGAGCCTTTGAGGTAACTAATAATATATGAATTAAGCTCTATGTGGTTTACTGAAGAACACATGAACTGCAATATAACTATATCTCCCCCCCCCCTCACAAGACCTCAGAGTAGTTACCAAAAATAATAATAATAATAATCAACTACATTGCAATGAGCATCGTGCCTCCATGCCTGATCATTGGCTTCAACTGTTGTGTGTGTGCTGTCCAGTTACCATGCCAACTTGCCGGGCTCCTTGGCATCAAAGTCAATGTATAGATTTTGCAACGCACCAAATACTCGAAATGTGGTGGTGACGAATCGGGAGGCCTTTTTTGTTTTGTTTTTTGTGTAAAAGGTACTCCAGACATGGCCAAACCGATTGAGGGGAAGGGGCAGCCTGTCCAGGACGGGCCTCCTGTAGAGAAAGGCCTGTGATAATCTGTCCCATCGCTTTGCTCGTGGGACTTCCTCAAAGCATCTCATACAATCTGCATCGTTTCGAAATGGATTTTGTTCTGTCATTTCTGCTAGATTCAAACAATAAGCAAATATTACGGTAACAGTGATACTGAACATGTTGAGGCATTTAAAATTCAATACATAGTAAATAAATGTTAGCTGAAGGTCTGTGGACCATTTTTGGGAGCTCCTAGTGTAAATAAGTCAATAGAAAGGTGTTGGTTGTCATGGAAACGCAGTAAACTATTTTAACTCAAACCAGTGATGAGGGTGACTCATTTGTAATATTTTACCCCATATTGTGGACTAAATGTAAACACTGTTTGCTTGACAATTATTCAACATTAATATAGCAAGTGATAAAAGACCCTGTGATCCAAATCATCACAGCAGCTCTCCCATAATGAGGTTTGAAGGTTTTATTCATTTTTTTACTGTATGTCTTCATGGTTTGTTAACCATATTTGGAGATCATGTTGGCTATAATTTGTGGTGATCTGCTTTGTTAAGCCGGAAGGTGCTGCTCCTGATTTTGTCGGCCTGAACGACAGACTTGTCTGTTACATAAATACCCGACATCAAACTCTCGGTCACGCCGTAGTATTATTGGATTGATGTGACTCATGGACAGAAACGGTAAATCGTTGCAACTTTTTTTTTTTAATGGTTTAAACTTTGCAAGCTTACCTTATAAGGCTTACGTCAGCGTCCGTGCAGGTTAAATGGAGAAATGAGTCTGGTTCACCGTTTTAGCTAGCTCTTTACTGCCCTCCAGTGGTTTGCAGAGCGATCGACACGCTTGACACGGCCCCCTATTTTGCATCATGAGTCGACACACATATATATGGTGTTTATTTGATTACGGGCTTTTTGTGTCCTTGATGTAACATTTAAAGAAAACATATATTTAAATCGATTTTTTCAATAACCAGCAGTGGGCGTGCCTAATTATAAGTGGTGTCTAAAATTTCATGTAAATATTTATATATATTATATTATATCTATCTATATCTATATATATATATATATATATATATATATATATATATATATATATATATATATATATATATTATATTTTGACATTTTTTGAGCGGTTTTATGGGGGTATTTTACAGTTTTCACCCTGTCCCCTAGCACAGGTTTTGGCTATATGAAGCTCTATCTTTCTACTAAAAAAGGCTAAAATGGTGCCACTTTTACCATAAATTTCTCAAAATATAATAGAATTAATGATTCCTCATGATATATACAACACATTTCAAATTCTGTCTTTTATTTTTACTAAAATATGTCTGTCCCTTAAAGTTGCTGTTATTGACCAATTTCAGATCAATAAAGTTGATTCAAAATCTAATTCTTTATTTCCCTGTGTCATTTTGTCTCGTCACTCAAGCACATGCTAAGGTAGAGACAAGTCAGACATTTTGACAACTGCAAGAGTAAGTTTTTTCCTCATTTGTACCCTTAAGTCACATCATATTTTTATTGCATGTCATTACCAAAACGACTGTTAATATGTGTAAAGATTTTCCTGTAAAAACTTGATAATCATATAAAAATGTTGTACAGGACTAGCGAGCTAAAAGAAAAAATAAGCTAACTCTACCAGCATAGCACAGTTAGCTAAAAACATTGAAATGTCATGACCATCACAAGATGAATCAATTTTTAATCAATATGCCATTGTGGCGGTAATGACATTTTTTGAGGGTATCTGACAAAAAGACCAAATAAAAAATAATAATCTTAAATCTCTATATATGGGCATGAACAGATTCTGAGTCACAGAACAATGACAATTAAGGTAAGGTACGTGTATATAGTTTTTGGGACATTTTATTTTTGAGAAAAACGAAAATCAAAAGTGCCCGAAATATATATATATATATATATATATATATATATATATAAATATGAACATTAAAATACATTAGCATAGTAGGCACAAGTGTTGATCAAAAAGGAGGGAGAGGTTTCGTTCCAAAAAAGTATATTTAATAATAGTTCAAGCCATTGTAACATGACTCACAGTTCAGTTTAAACATTACTGGCGTGCTTAAATGTAGGAAAATAAAAGTGTACTTAAATAAGGATTCGACAAAATATATTGCAGATAAAAAAATGTAATAAAAACTATATATAAGTAAATGCTGGAAAACAAACATTTCTAAAAGAGCAAATGCAAATGTATTGAAATGAAAAGTTAAATACAACTGAACTGTCCTGAACAAATGTACTGTGCTGGATTTGTCTTTCACATACCGCTAGAGGGAGCCCACGTACCACTAGTGGTACTCGTAACACACTTTGAGAACCACTGCTTTAGGGCACTGGTGTCCAAGTCAAGGCTTTTATACGGTACTTAGAATTACTGTAGATATTTGGTTGCCACCATTTACCATGACTTCTGATTTGAAATCATTTTTTGTGTTAAAAATAATGGAATGCTCTGGCAATTCTGTGTATGTCATTACAATCCCAATTCCAACGAAGTTAAACATAAATAAAAACAGAATACAATGATTTGGATGGCAGCATATGTTTCTCCAAAACCTGTACGTACCTTTCAGCATTAATGGTGCCTTCACAGATGTGTAAGTTACCCATGCCATTGGCACTAACACAGCCCCATACCATCACAGATGCTGGCTTTTGAACTTTGCGTCCATAACAGTCCGGATGGTTCTTTTCCTCTTTGGCCCGGAGGACACGACGTCCACAATTTCCAAAAACAATTTGAAATGTGGACTCGTTGGACCACAGAACACTTTTCCACTTTGCATCAGGCCATCTTAGATGAGCTCGGGCCCAGAGAAGCCGGCGGCGTTTCTGGGTATTGTTGATAAATGGCTTTTGCTTTGCATGGTAGAGTTTTAAATTGCACTTCCAGATGTAGCACTGAACTGTATTTACTGACATTGGTTTTCTGAAGTGTTCCTGAGCCTATGTGGTGAAATCCTTTACACATTGATGACGGTTTTTGATGCAGTGCCACCTGAGGGATCGAAGGTCACGGGCATTCAATGTTGATTTTTGGCCTTGCCGCTTACATGCAGTGATTTCTCCAGATTCTCTGAACCTTTTGATGATTTTATGGACAAGTGTACGTTAAGGAACATTGTCCTTAAACTGTTCGACGATTTTCTCCCGCACTTGTTGACAAAGAGGTGAACCTCGCGCCATCTTTGCTTGTGCATGACTGAGCAATTCAGGGAAGCTCCTTTTCTACCCAATCACGGCAGCCACCTGTTCCCAATGAGCCTGTTCACCTGTGGGATGTTCCAAACACGTGTTTGATGAGCATTCTTCAACTTTCTCCGTCTTTTTTGCCACCTGTCCCAGCTTTTTGGGAACGTGTTGCAGCCATCAAATTCTAAGTTCATGATTATTTGCTAAAAAGTATCAAGTTTAACAGTTTGAAAATGAAATATCTTGTCTTTGTAGTGTATTCAGTGAAATATAGGTTGAACATGATTTGCAAATCATTGTATTCTGTTTTTATTTATATTTAATGTTTATGTCCCAAGTTCATTGGAATTGGGGTTGCATATGGTGAGGTCACCTCACCGTATTACCTAACCTAACTGAGGTGATTATTAGAGGTGCAACAATTAATGGATTATAAAATGATTCACAACTATTTGGAGACATCGTTTAATAATTTGACCAAATCCTTGGAATTTACATGGGTCAAGAAAAATGGAGGGCTGACAGAAGATAAGTACACAGCACCGACAGAGCCACACGCGTGAGCGTACCATAAACTCATTGCAGCAGTGTTACACTGCAATTAATTTATAGTAAGTGTGTGAATGATCAATATGATCATATTTTAGAACAACTACATGGCCCCCAAAAATACATTTTGCTTCGGCGTCTGCGGATAGGCTAATGCAAAAAACAAAAGAGCAATTTGACACACGGACGCAAAAGGCATTTTGTTGAAGGAAATTGGAGCCGTGGCTAAATACAGCCAGCAGGGGGCGCCGTTGTCGTTGCTTTTTGTGGTGGGCCCAAATAAGGAAATGACGTGGCGCTTACACGGCAATGGTTGCAAATAGAAAACCCAAGTGGTGACACCGCTACGGTGGTGGGGCGACGTGGGTTCGAGGAGGTTTCATTTGGAGCCCGCAGCTGACAGAGGACCGGGTGCAGCTTGTCGTCTCGAAGGTGGTTCATGTTTTGTTGCAGTTTGCTACCGGCTAACACGCTAGATGCTACAACCAATGGTCCCCAAAACGACTCGATCATATTCCTATTTCTATTAGGCTAAACGGGTGCTTGTTGAAAATGCACGTGCGGCCAAGTGTTGTGGCGGTCCGTCCTTCCATTTGGCTTTTGTGTGGATGGGCTGTCCGTGGTGATCGCTCGCAACTTTTCTTGGTTCTTGGTGACAAAATTCATTGAAACTGACAGCCCCACTACTCCGTGTGTGTGTGTGTGCGATGCTGCTTTTCAACCTTGCGATATATTCAGATATTATCTGGAAAATGGTCATTTGCGTGAAGTCTATCGGGATTTAAATGTACAGTGGACCCCCGCATACTCGCGGTTGTTAACTATTTTGGGATCCCCCCCCCCCCCCACTTTTTCCGAATTACTTGTAAATGTTTTTCTTTGGCTTATTGGCGGTTTATGCCCCCCCTCGTTCAAGATTGTTTATCTTTAGGTTTGTTTGTTTTGTTTTCAATTATTGCCCGCAAGTTCCGGTCCCTAACCTTTGCAAATAGCAGGCGTCCACTGTTTTGTTAGCACTTCTTCTTCTTCTTCTTTTCCTTTCGGCTTGTCCCGTTAGGGGTCGCCACAGCGCGTCATCCTTTTCCATGAGAGCCAATCTCCTGCTGAGCACGTTAATAGTCCTGTCAGACTTCACATTAAAATCATTTCTTTTCATGCGTAGCTATACTGTAATACTATTACTGGCAAATTCCTAACACAATTCTTTTATTTTTTATTTTTTTAATTGGACCAATCTGTTTTTATACAAGTTTTGCCATAATATACATTCCTATTTCTATATTTGAGTGCATTAGTTAAGATGAGGTGCATTCGGCGCCTTTATTCTCTAAATATTACAACTTTCATTTAAAAAATATACAACTTTTTATCTAAAATGATTTTCTTTTCATAATATTACAACTTTAAACTCAAATACTATAGAGCATACAACTAAAGAGAGAAAAAACAAATTCTTGCAATACAACTTTTTTTTTTTACCCCAAAAATTAGGGATGGACAAGTACCGATATTTATTTAATTACATTTTTTGCCTTATGTATCGGGAGCCTTCACAAGCACCTGATACCAGCCACTGATACGTAAGTCAAAATAACCTGACATCAAGAAATCCTCCTTGCCAATAGTTGGCGTTACACTGCAGCAGTTTGACACATCGGCCAATCATCATGTGCGTCAGAGAGAAATTGTCCACATGTTGACAATAAACTGTCGACAGTCCTAGTGGTATCGGTGAGTACTAAAGAGTGAATAGTGATCTCAAACATCCATCCATTTGCTGAAGCACTTATCCTCACTTGGGTATGCTGGCGCCTATCTCAGCTGGCTTCGGGTGAGAGGCGGGGTCCACCCTGAACTGGTCGCCAGCCAATCGTAGGGCACATAGAAACAAACAACCACTCGCAGTCACATTCACACCTACGGGCAATTTAGAGTCTCCCATTCCTGCATGTTTTTGGGATGTGGGAGGAAACCGGAGTGCCCGGGGGAAACCCACGCAGGCACGGGGGGGACATACAAACCGCCGCCTTCCGTTTGATCAGATATCTGTTATATCGAGGTTCCACCGTACATACAAAGGTGTATCACATTCCTTCTGTGCACTTAACGTCCATGCGCGTCTATCTGACATGAAATCCTAGTTTGTCATTGATTTGGACAGGGTATCGATGAGGACTTCTTTTCTGTTTCCCTGTTAACTACTGGTAAAAAGTTCTTTTTAGATCGTGGAGCCGTGTTAACTACTCGATGTTAGGTTGAGCTATTGTCATTTGTGACGAATTGTACCTTGTGTAAGACCTGCGGCTAAACTATGCGTTTGTTGGGCTCCCTGCAGGATGGGTGACACGCCGGGAGAGACAAACTTCTACTCCAACGCAGAGGGCTACTGGAAGGAAGTTCCGCCGACCGTGGACGGCATGCTGGGGGGCTACGGGAGCATCTCCAGTATCGATATAAACGGATCCAGGGCTTTCCTTCGCAAATTCCTCGGAGTAAAATGTCTTTTGAAACTATTCTTGTTGCACGGAACACACGCTAACAGCTCCGGTCCAGTGATGCACAATAGTTCCTCGTGCAGTCCCTTGAAAAAGCATTGGCCCTCTTCTCAAATTCGTATATTTTTGCATAGTTTCCCCACTTTTTAAGATCATCACATAAATGTAACTATCAGACAAATATAACCCAAGTGAAGTTTAAATGCTGTTTTTAAATGGTGATTTCATTTAGGAAAAACACAAATATACAAAGTTATCTTGCCCTGTGTGAAAAGGTAACTACCCCCTTGTTAAATCATGAATTAATTGTGGCTAATCGAAATTTTGGGTTCATTTTCAATGATGACCTCCAGGCCTGCCCAGTTAAGAAATCACTAAAGCAGAATCTGTCCCGATAAAAGATCGAAAAAAGCTGCAACAAAATGACACGATCCAGAGAAATAAAATAATTGACCCAATAATCAGTCTGGAAGGGCTTCCAAAAGCCATTTCTCAAGCTTTAGGATGCCAGCGGACCATAGGGACAGCCATTATCGTCGTATGGAAGAGTGGTGAACCTTCCCGGGAGTGGCTGGCCGAGAACAGCAATGACGCATCCGGGAGGCCGCAAAGGAACTTCAAAAGAACTTGCCTCACTTCAGGTCAGCGTTCGTGACACAACAATAGGAAGAGACGAGGCAAAAATGGCGGAGTTCCAAGGTGGAAACCACTGCTGACCACAAAAAAAACAAAAACATCTGAATGATTCCCTACAGTCAAACGTGCTGTTGGTAGTGTGATGGTCTTGGGCTGCGCTTCCCTTCGGGACCCGGACGACTTGCCGTGATCGATGGAACCATGAATTGTGCTCTTTCACAGGACATCCTGAAGGACGGTGTTCGGCCATCAGTTTGTGACCTCAAGCTGAAGCGCGCTTGGCTTCTGCAGCAGGACAACGATCCAAAACACACCAACCAGCAAGTCAACATCTGAATTGTGTGTGTTTAAAAAAAAAAAAAAAAAATGAAGTTTGTGGAGTGGCCTTGTCAAAGCCTGGACTGATCGAAATACAGTGGCATGACCTTAAAAAGGCCGTTTTTTGCTGAATGCAAACAATTCTGCAAGGACGAGTGGGCCAAAGTATCTCCACAGAGATGTGAAAGACTCATTGCCAGTTAGAGATAATGCTTGATTTCAGTCGTTGCTGCTGAGGATGGCCCAACCAGTTGTTAGGGTTAGGGGACCATTGGTTTTTCACACAGTTTTTTTTTTCCCTTAATAAATAAAGTCACCATTTTAAGTTCAATTGGGTTATCGTTGTGTGATTGACCTTTGTTTGACAATCGTAAGGTCAGGAAACTATGCCAAAAATATTGACGTTGAGAAAGGGGGCCAACACTTTTTTGAGAGAGAAAGACCCAAAAATTCCACCAGCGCCATTGATGGAACAGTAAATAGCAGTACTTAGAGATGCTGTTGATATTTAGAATTTTTCTCCCTGATTCTATTCTAATAAAGACGACTAAATAATTATACTGTATCTTTATTTAGAATTGCTCAAACAAATGTCCTAAAAAACCTTTTGCACAATACTGTGTCTAATAATAGACACTTGTGTCTTCTATAATAATTCCCTCGACACTGGCTCGATCCTGAATCTTGCATCCCACCCTCAAACTGCATTATTGACACCCGCGTGTGCTTGCCGCTGCTGCAGGAAGGGGAGGGCAAGACAAGTGCAGGCTGCGCTCTGGACTGCGGCGCGGGTATCGGGAGGATCTCCAAGCGTCTGCTGCTGCCTCTCTTCAAAACCGCGGACCTGGTGGACGTGACGCAGGAATTCCTGGACAAAGCTAAGACGTACCTGGGAGAGGACGGAAAGCGAGTGGGCAACTACTTCTGTAGCGGCCTGCAGGACTTTGTACCAGAGGGCGGACGCTATGATGTCATCTGGATCCAGTGGGTCATTGGTGAGTCTGGCTGGTTCGGCATCATGTGCTCAGCAGACACTTCGTAATCCAGTAGTCGTATCAAAGCTAGTAAAGCTCAGTTTTCAATTAAATTGTGACTCAAAAAGCAACAAGACAAATCTGCATTTCTATCCTGATTACCGCTGGACGAGGGGCAGTCAAAAGTAATGAGCCCAATTTTTTATAACCTACATTGATTTTTAGTCTTTTTGTATTCCTGAAATTTTCGGCTTTTAGTTCAAATACTTGTTTGAAGGTTTATTCAAAGAAAGTTTTGTTGAAGGCTGTCCTCACCTTGTCAGCCATTTCGCAAATGACGTCATTATTGGATGTCCGTCAGAAGCGGAGAGCAGTGATTGAATTTTTTGCATCTTCGGCAGTTAGTCCTGGGAATAGTGCTAGGCTGGAGGCACTGATCAGAGAAGATCCTTAAGTCACCCTTCGTGGTGGCTCATTACTTTTTGACGGCCCCTCCGAGGGCACAGTGGTAATCAGGATAGAAATGCGGATTTAAGAGTCACAATTGAAGCATCCAAATCTCCACTTCAGGCCACCTGACCGACAACCACTTGGTGGAGTTCTTACGGCGCTGCCAAAAAGCCTTGCGACCCAATGGCCTCATCGTCATCAAGGACAATGTTTCATACGAAGGGGTAGTCCCGGATGAGGTCGACAGCAGTGTATGTCGAGACCTGGAAATAGTCCATAGCCTGGTGAGCAGAGCGGGTTTGAGAATCATCTACGAGGAGCAACAACGTAACTTCCCAAAGGAGATCTACCAAGTCCACAGTCTGGCGCTCCGATAAGAAGTGCGCCTACTTTGGCAGAGTGCCATTTCAGATATTTAATATGATGTTTCTAGTCAACAGTCCTGACGTGACGGGCACTTGTTGATGCGTTCTTTAGTATGTTTTGCCCATAGAGGTCTGCGTCATCATCATCTTCAACTGTATCTTTGCTGCAGGACTTATTTATCAGTCAGATCATTTGAACGTGAAGCTAATGGAGGTACATGAAGAACCTTTTCTTCCACACTGTTCCAACTTAGTTCGTCACAGTTGTACGTTAACCGCCTCAGGTCGGTGGCTGTTGACTTTCCGTTACAAATTGGACTGCCTCGGTCGTCACGACGACTTCGAAGCAGAAACTTTGTCACTGACCAATAACGGCTGCTTCTTACATCTGAAAGATGTGAAGACTTTTATAATTCACTGTAAGTGCAGGCCTTTGTAATCAATGCTTGAATTGTGCATTTTAGAACAGTAAATGTTTTTCACAAGGTATCAGCTAAATTAAAAAGCAGTATGTTTCTCAGTACACTTTTCTACTCGTCTATATTGCAGCTGACTTTGTGCTAAATATTGTAAACAAAGTCAAAATGATCTCACTGAATTGACACTGTAACATGCTACAGTGGCTTTTTGGAAGGAGCCGATAGGAAATTACCAACACCGCCATTGAAACAGGAGTTCCGAACAATAATCAAGATCTTGTACCATTATTAACAAGAAAAAAAGCAATTGATTGTTAACTTGCCCCGTAGTCGATCAAGGGCGTTTAGGGTGAAATTACAATGCACCGTTGAAGTGACAATTCCGCTCCCGAGTGGCACAATACAGACTTGTATCATGACAATGTTGAGGTAAAAAAAAAAACAACAACAACATATGGAATCATTTATCTTTCAGAAAAGAATGAGGCCTATTCCCCCCCCCCAAAAGTAATTTCAGATGTGGAAGTTAGCCTCTTTTTAATAGACTTTACACCGATTTTATCGGCCTGATTGGTATCGGCCGATAATTAGCATTTTGTGCCAATCGGCATTGTCATAATTCGACGATCCGCAAAAGACATTTACTCCGCGTCGCCATCGTGCACAGTATATTTGAATCCAAAAGTTAGTTGTGTTTGACGGCCAATAAAGTTATTAAAAAAAAAAAAAAACATCGGCGTTCGGGACAGGCAACACGTAATACCCGGATCAGACTACAAGACAAATTTGCTCTTTCACTATGTCAGACTACTGCAATAAAATCTTCCGATACCACCGCATCCCATTTTTTTATGATCACTGGGCTTTATCTCGTCAACTCAAACGTGACCGGATATACTCGTTACCGTGGCGACGACAACAGCATTTTACAATTGAAAAATCTCACGGTACAGCAACAAACAAAAGTGGACACATTCATTACTGCCATCTAATAGAAGACCATTCATTTGTTCTGTCTGTAAGATATTTATTGTAAATATAATTTTTGAGCAATTAAGTACACGGGTATATCCAGTAAATCATATAAATAGACACACTCCTCCATCTTGTGATCGGTTATCGTTTTTTTAAACTCGCTGATCGGCTCCAAAAATCCTGATCGTTGTAAAGCCTACTTTTTAAATCAATGTGCAGGGAGAGCAGGTAAGTCATGTTTAAAATGTTTATTATTATTATTATTATTATTCTCGCTGCTCGCAGTACTCGGTTTATGTGCAATTCAGGCATTTATTCATGTGTTCGGTGAAGTCAACACTTATAGCGGATGTCACATGGAATGTAAATAGAAACAAGTACCGTCGTTGCATAAATGACACTTGAACTTGTTTTGGTACTTATTTTATTGTCGCAGTGTCAGGATTGAAAAGTTCTTTCATCCTTTTGGAACAATACATACGCATGGTCTATTCTCTATAGAAAGGATGGCGTGTAAGTGCACAGTACAGCACATGCTGCTGTGAAATGTGAATGCCAATCATTACCAGGTCTCTCTCTGGGATTTTCCAGAACTCTCCATGGCCGCCAGCATCTTCTCTGCATCCTCAGGGGAAAGGCCTCCCTCCTGTTGGAACACCGACTTCAGCGCGTCGCACACGCCTTTTGGCATGTCTTTAGCATTTCTGTAGAGAGAAAGTACATTACTCTTAAGGACCATTCATGTGCAGTACAAGTCTGACAAGTTTTAAGACCTTACCCAGCGATGTAGAAGTAGGCACCTTTATTTGCAATCATGTCCCAAATGAGCGTCGCGTTCTCTCGCACACGGTGCTGCACATAGACTTTTTCCTCCTGGAATGACAAACACGGTTTTACATGTTAGCGCATAGCTTTGAATTGCAGCTAATACAGCCTCATCCGCCACTGTGCTGCTTAACTTTACATAACTATTCATATTTTCGCGCATTGGTCATGTAAAAGCAACACTTGACTTTTCAGCATTTTATTGTAGGCTAGGAGAGCAGTAAAACATAAAGACGAGCACACACAGACACGAGCTGCTGTCGGCCACAGCTAATGCCCAGACACTCGCACGCAGACTTGCCACCCCACCAGGTCCGACCTCTTTAAGGCACTTACTTGCATGTACACAGACACTACAATATGTGCAGTCTTGCCCTCATGAGTACGGTTTTAAATGACCCATTCGGGGTTACGGCTGTATAGATAAACAACAATGTTTTGTCACAATCTATTTCAGTAACAAATGAGAGTAGTTTATTATTTCTACACTATACACTGGCGTTAAGGATCATCCCATGGGTCTGGAAGGTATCCCCTGATAAACAGGCATTTACTGTTATGTGCCTTTCATAAAAAATGAGGACACTCTACAATTGTAGCGGTAGGCACAGTAAGACTGGGGTAGGATAAAGGTAGTAAGTTAAGTAAAGTAAAAGCTTAACATTGAGTAGTGGAGTGACCTGGTCGCGAGAGAAGGCGGTGAAGAGGGTCAACTGTCCAGCTTTCATCATCTCCTTCCACTCGCACGTGAAGTAGAAGTCTTTGGACTCGGATCGACAACCGAAAAAAAGGACATTGGCTGTTGCGGTGGGAAGACAATAGTAGAGGGGACATGGTTATGAAGTCAGCTGTCCATGTTGATGGTCCTCAGTGCTCAGAAGTGAAGTACTCACCATTTTTACCCTCAGCAGTCCTCTCTTGTAAAGCTGACCTGAAAGGCGCCACTCCCGTTCCTGGTCCGACCATGATGAAAGGGGTGTTTGTGTCTGTGGGAAACCTCAGCGTTCCCTTCTTGACCCAGAGGGGCACGCAAACGTCTCCTGGAAGGCGATGGAGACGCACGCAAGGCAACACTATTGGATATTTGAAGGTTCAGGTGGGCTTGTATATTAACACCTATTTTGTTGATGGTATTCTAATGAACACCCTCATAGAAATGGGTAGATAGAGCCCGCTTCCTGATTTTCTAATTTTTTGGCATTCAATTCCATTACATTGTGCACGTGGTAATATACTATATACAGTAACTCCATAAATCATGACATCTACATGATCCTATTTGCGAGAGTGAGTTTAAACTAAAACAAAGTATAATATAGAGACGCGCAACGCAATACAACACGCTCTTCCTGAGGTGCGAGCGCAATTAGGTTTCAAAACCAAAAATACCTTTTGTGGGGTCAAGGGAGGCCAACCAGGTGGAGCAGAGTCCTCTTCGTGGTTTAAATATCTTGGTTTTGTACTTGACCACAGCTACCAGGATCTGGAGCCTGTTTGAGTGAACCTGCGTGTGGGAAGGAGTTTGCCGCTTCATGGAATTCGACAATGTCGACACTTGGACGGGTGATGTTTGAGTAGGAGTGAAAATGCTGCGGTTGTGTGTACCCGGCGAGAGGAGGCGATGGAAAACGAGCGGGGCTGGATCTCAGGAAAAAGATCCGGCAGATGGTCGACTTGAAGTTGCGCTGTTGTGTGGGGGAAGTCTGCCAAGACCTGCGGCGCAAGAGCACATCGACAAAAATCCGGTGCATTCAATTTGAAGGCGTAACCTGGTTCCCTGTGTGGGGGTGCAGCGTAAGTGGAATTTCCCCTTTTTCCAATTACAGTTGGTAGAATACCCTACAAATTCAAATTGCGGCGCAGTAACCAAACATCTCAATAGCGTCGACTGAGCCATTACCTCCAGCGCAGTGCGCCGCGGTCGGTTGCAGTAAATGTGCAGCTCCTCCTGACCTTCCGCTGAGCTGAACTCAGCCAGCTTTTCACGCTCCAACTCATCATTTGAGAAGGCGGCGAGCAGTTCAAAAAAGGAGCGGCGAGGCACGGCTCCGATGTCCAGGTAGCGCTCCGCCAGGTAACGCAACGTCCGGTGTTGACCAAGCCTCGCAGGAACTGAGCATACAACGGTTTTAGTCGCGTGTTCTTCACATCGGTCAGACAATTGTGTAACAAGAAGGTTCACGCCGTTCCATCCGTCCATTTTCCGTACCGCTTTCTCCTCACTGGGGTCGCGAGCGTGCTGGAGCCTATCCTAGACAGCCAATTTGCACCTACGGACAATTTAGAGTCTTCAATGAAGCTCGCACGCACGTTTTTGGGATGCGGGAGGAAAGCGGAGTGCCCGGAGGACATGCGAACTCCGGCACGGTGGACGACTGGCAAGGTTCATGCCATCAAGTTAAATATATATAAAAAGAAGAAAAATGGAATAAAATCACAGTGCATCATGATAACCTAGGATTTGATAGCGCCAAAAGCATCTCTTCACAAATCAAATCATTCTGAATGTGAATGTGGAAAAATAAATGAAATCCTTTGGAGAGAAGAAGTATAAAATAACTTGCATAATGACGTTGCACAAGTGTGCACACCCTCATCACTGGGCATGTGGCTGTGTTCACGTTCAAACTCATTTTGGGGCAGGACACGCCTGCCAGCATTTTAAACGGCAAATAAAGTTTAGCTCTTCAAGTCGGCTTTTCCTGACATTTTTGTAGTCACATCGAACGGCACAACCGATCGATGGTCTACAGAAAGCAGATGAGGGATCTCATTATTCAAAAAAGGTATTGGTCAGGACTAAGGGGAAGGGTAGAAAACCAGTGAAGACAGTCGTAGTTAAATGGAGAGGACATGGCACAAAAGTGACATGACCGAGAACCGGACAGCCCTCCAAAATGGATGAAAAGGGAGGCCGACAGAAACACTGAAAGAGCTCCAGGAAATTCTGGAAAGTGACAACAATCTCCCATCTTCTTTATAACCCAGGCCTTAGCCAAGGTGGAGGAAATCATGAGTGAGCCGTTCCAAATACTTGTCAGTGTTAGCCAAAAACAAAAACAAAAAAAGCTGAAGATACAAAAGTACTTGATCCTTCAATATGGAAAATAAACCACAGCACGCCAAAAGAATGGCTTCACCACAAGAGGATTAACGTTTTGGAATGGCCCAGCCAGAGTCCAGACCTGAATCCAAACGAACATCTGTAGGGTGACCTGAAGAGGATAAACCTTCACAATCTGACAGTTTTGAAGTGTTTTTACAAAGTCGGCAAATATTGTCTTATCAAGATGTGCCACACTGACAGACTCCTCCCCCAAAAGAGCGTTGTAAATACAAGTCAATCCCCGGCCCCGCCTGTGTGGAGTTTGCATGTTCTCCCCGTGTCTGCGTGGCTTTTCTCCAGGCACTCCGCTTTCCTCCCACATCCCCAAAACATGCATGAATTGCCCGTAGGTGTGACTGTGAGTGCGAATAGGTTGTTTGTTTGTTTGTATGTGCCCTGCGATTGGTTGGCAACCAGGTCAGGGCGTACCGCGCCTCTTGCCCGATGACAGCTGGGATAGGCGACCCTCGTGAGGAGAAGCGGCTCAGAAAATGGACGGATGGATGGATGAGCATTCTGCACTGAGCTCTTGCAGCAATGTTTACAGGACGGCTACTCCTTGGAAGCCAAGCAACAGTGCTGAACTTTCATTGAAAGACAATTTGTCTGACCGTGGACTCATGAACATCAAGACTTTTCGAGATACTTTTGCAATCTTATTGACTTGACTCAAGCTTGGCTCGCTCTCGACTCTGATCAGCTCTCGGAGAATCCGTAGCCTAGAGGTTCATTTACAGTTTCCTCCCAGTCCTGTGAATGTTTGCATGCTCTTTTCAATAATAATAATAATAATAATAATATGAAAAGGCAATTATTAGTTTCATCTGAATTGCCATTGATTGTTTGCCCCTTCATCATGTATCTTAGGAGCCTAAAGTGCAGCAGACACATTTTTGTCACCTCGGCCAGATCTGTGCCTTGCCACAATTCTGTCTCTGAGCTCTTCAGGCAGTTCCTTTGACCTCATGATTCTCCTTTGCTCTGACATGCACTGTGAGCTGCAAGGTCTTCTACAGGCAGGGGTGTGGCTTTCCTAATCAAGTCCAATCAGTATCATCAAACACAGCTGGACTCCAATGAAGGTGTAGAACCATCTCAAGGACGATCAGAAGAAACGGACGGCACCCGAGTGTCACAGCAAAGGCTCTGAATACTTATGGCTGTGTGATATTTTTAATAAATCTGCAAAAATTTCAACAATTAAGTTTTTGTTCCTGTCAATATGGAGTACTGTGTGTACATTAATGACTTAAATGATTTGAACAAATGGAGAGAAAGAGAGGGAAAAATTGAAGGGGGTCTGAAAACTTTCCGTGCCCACTGCAATTGTTTGTGTGGCATTTGTTGAAGCAGACCTTTTGTTTATTTTTGTTATTTCCATGAAGATTAGACTTCATTTTCTGACCAATTTGTGTAGAAATTGAAGAAAGTCCAAAGGGTTCGCGTAATTCTTCCTCCCGCTGTAGGGAACTACTTTTCAGATCTGGGTCTTATCTTAAAAAGCACGACATGATGAATCAATGGCAATTTAGATGAAACTAATAATTGCCTTCAACTTTCCTTTGTGCATATTACATTCCAAGATACTGTTACTTGGGTTGGCGATTCATTCATGAATACATTGACGACAAACATGCCCACCTGCAGAGCCATCGGTCGCTGTAAGAGAGAATCTGGCCTCTGGATCTAATCTCACGAGTTGGCATAATTCCCGAACGTCTTCGGCTGCGTTGCGAGGACGCATCATGACAATGTCACCTGCGGTAAAGCTACACAGAGGATCCGTCAGCAAAGGATGAGTGAAGTGAATTACATCCGGAGGAAACCCCACGATGCAAAGCCCACACAAGAAGGCCTGAGCAGAGATTTGAGTCTGCAGACACTTTACAAACGGTTTCTTATTCCTGTAAAAACGATTTCATTGCCTGTGTGACGAACCAACTCAAACGCATCGCAAAAAGGTCAGACTTACTCTATGTTGGATCCCGTGATGTCAAACTCCATGTGCCTCACATCTTGAAAATGTTCCGGGTGAGATACTCTCTCATTGGACAGAAGTTTGGCATCAAAGGGATGCGACTGAGAGAGGCCACTTGGTTGTGGAGGAATTGTTTGACAGTCATCCGTCTTCTCATTTATATCATCCAGGAAGTTAAAAGTGTAAGTTGGTGGAAGCCTGATGAGAAATGAGGTCGAATTCATATAGTTCACAAAACAGGACTTCGAGGTCTTTTGAGGTTGGAAAAACACATTGCAATAAACTCAATTCGTTTCTGAGTACAAGTACTCACGGCTCATCGTCCCTCAGTGGGATCCTATCTGCAAAACGTGGGTACAGAGCAAACACTTTTTCCCAAAATGATGTTAGCCATACATCGATCACCACATCGGGCCTGTTTTGATAAACACATTTTGAAGTGACGTGAAGACATAGGCTACACGAATAAACCCAGTCACAGAAATGATTTGCGTCTCATGAATACACCTCATTTTTCCATTCCGAGTTAATTAAGCACATTTTCTTTCGGCCCGCGCCCCTTACCCCAGGTCATGCTGGTCATCCGCTAGTCCGACAGGCAGCAGCAGAGTGGCACCCAACTGTGCAAGGCGCTTGTGAAGCTTCTTGGCCACAAAATTGAACCTGCGAACAAATGCAGTGTGTAGACCTACTAAAGATAACGAGTCAATCTGAATGCGCACTATAATGATAATCGCGAATCAGACTTACTTTGGGTAAGAGGAGTCCCCGAGGCCCAGGACGGCACAGTCCAGCTGGCACAGAGATCCGACCGGTAAAGATTTCCTGAAGAGAAACCTCCAGAAGTTCTTTGGAGAGAAACATACATGAGCATAGTTAATTGTACTTTTGACTTTATACCGGCTTTTGTCCATTGATTTCCTTTCTGTCAAATACACTCCTCACAAAAAGAGGTATCTGGTGTGCGAGTGAAATTCCAGGACAAACCGGAAATGCACTATTGCCTTTACAGCTCAACTTCATTGGAGCTTCTCCAAACTTTCAACGTACATGACCAAATATTCTGTGCTTCGGTACTTTTCGCACAACTTGCTTTCCTCCAAGAAGACGTTAAGTGCTAATTAGCAGACCCACCTGCGAAAATCTGCTATAGAGATATTTTGGAAAAATGATTTGACACTCTCAAAAAAAAAACTCATAATAATAATCGGGTGACATCAGTGTGTGTCTTGTCTTCGCTGTGTTTTACTGTTCTCCCGGCATTTAAAAGGGACTTTAAGCAGATATCCGTGTTTTGTTTCTAAATGCGTTAAAAGATGTTTGAAGTGCTGACAACATATGCAAAGACCACACACACATATATATATATATATATATACGGATAGTTTTGTAAACTTTCAGAGACAACATGGCTTCGCGGGGAACTCGATACTAGTGCATGGGGCAGTGCCGACTGTCTAACTACCCGGGCTTCCTCCTACATATAAACGCCATAGATGGGCTAACATAAATTAGCATGGATGTTACGGTAAATATAAACCTTTGAACAGCTACTACTGCACATGCAACATTATTCACTGGCATATATATTCTCTCTATTATGTGAGAACAACCAATATTAATAGGGGATCTTCTCTGTCTCTTCTTCCTCTTTATTACGCTGCCAGGCATGTGGTAATACACTAAAGGCGCGCAACTTTAAATTTGGACTTGCCAGTCCACTTTGAAAACTTTTTATATAAATGTAAATCAAAATAGACAGGATATTATTCCCAAATCAATCAACTTCAACTTAAAATACGTTGCTCTGCATAAAAACAGCTGTCAAAATTATACAACTTCAAAATGTGAACATGCTGTAAAAAAAAAAAAAAAAAAAAAAACTGAAAATAGAAAAGAAAAATGGTGCTTTTCAGTAAAAGTTTAAAGAATTAGTAACTAACAATGTTAGTGCAATTAATGACACTGGTCTCTTGCGGCATTAGGGAATCACATGCATATTTGTGTCAAATATATTTTGCTGAGAATAGGAAAGACACCATATGTCTACAGCTATTCGCCCCTCCCCTTTTTGCACACCGGCTATGCAGTAAATTTGGTTTCCACTTCTGCTACTGACGTCACACCAAAACACGATTTTGGCAATGAAAAGGGGCTGTTCCAAAGGCAATTAGTTATGTACCAATTCCTCCAAAATATATTATTGGAAATGATTGGAAAATCATTTTCTCGAGCATAAAATACATAAAATCAAATTGTCAGTGAAATAAGGACCGTACTTCCTTTAATAGTGATTTGCTAACTGATCGTACCGATGCATTACCTTCATGTTGTCGGGAGGGTCTCCTTGGCCAGTGGTTGAGCAGACAAAAACAACCAGTGACTCAGAGATCAAGTTAGCCTGTTATGAGAGGAAAAACAAGACGGGGGGCAGCCAATTACAGTTTGGTTACCACAGAATTGCGAATAGCAGTCCGATTATTTGGTATATTATTTTGAGATTAGAAATCTGCAAGTGTGCCTTCAAAATCACAAGGGGAAGTTCCACACACATTTGTTATGTTACGTGAAGCAGTTTATTTGAAAGGGGACAGTGCAATTTCATAGAACACATGAAGTACACATGGTTCAAAAAGACAGAATTAGCCAGAAGGCCCAAACCGAGTAAATTATACCACTGTCACCATTTAACGACAGTGTGCGTGTGGGGGAGAATATAAAATGAAATTAAAAAAAATAAAAATAAAACAACTTACAACATTGTAGTCATCAAGAGCTGAGAAATGCATTTTGAGACGCCTTCTCAGCGCCTGCCTCGCAATCCTCTGAGCCGTGTCCTGGGCCGTCCCGGTCTGGCTCCCATAGAGGATGAGCAAAGCAGGGACTGACATTGTGACTGAAAGAGCAGAAATACGGGGAAAGTGTTCATTTCGCTAAAGCACAGCAGAAATGCAACTCCCTATTTTTAAGTACTTGTCATTTATTTCTGAACTCTTGATTCTTACCAGAAATGAACAGTGCACCATTCTATTACATCATGTACAGTAATGGAACAACCTTTACGTGCCCGACTGTGCGTACCACAGAACATCGGTTTTGCTAGCGACTAGCATGCTAACAAGATATTATCAATTCTACCTTGCATATCCACTTTTGGTCTCAGGTAACAAGTATGTCGAAGACTCTATGAGGACAGACACTTACATTTCGCGGCACCATCGACAATGGCGACAATCCCTTCCAATGAAATAATGTTTTGTACGCCTGTGAACCGAAGAGCTGATGACCGTCACGCTTTACGGCATAAAAGTCGCGCTGTAGTTGGCCAGTGAACTGGCGCTACGTTCAATGGTCAGAAAAGGGAATCGGAATTTAGAGGTTTTGAAGAAACCGTTTTTGTTTCTTACTTTTTATTTCAATACCCATACTACAAAACAGTGCTACAGACCTACATATTGGCTTAATGTGTATTGTGAGCTGCAGTATTATTTAAATATTGAAACATAAATCACATCAATCATCTTGTTTTTAAAAATAAAAAAATCCATTCCCAACATCCAATGCAATTTTTATATTAAGAATTTAAAAAATATATTGGGGGAGAGAGAGAGAGAGAGATGGAAGAATGCTAAGAGGTTTAAGAGTGTTCATTTCACCAGACGATTATTTTTCTACACTTAGATCAATTTCATTTTTGCAGGTTTTAACTCCGGCCACACCCACCTATGTAGTTTATAAGAAAACACAAGAAGCCATCTTTGATATTTATTTGTGGTAATACTCAATATTTACATTGCTTACACATGGAGTACAAGACACTGGCATATATTACATTATATTTTGACATGAATTATTAGGTGTAAGAGCACTTAAGAGAATATAACACCTAGTGTAGGCTGCAAACAGTATATATAATAAATACACACACACACACACACACGCATATATACATAGAGTGGGAAAGCAAAATATTCAGACCCCCTTAAAATGTTTCACTCCATTCTATTGCAGCCATTTGCTAAAAGAATTTAAGATCATTTTTTTCCCTCAATGTACAAACAGTACCCCTTATTGACAGGGGAAAAAAAACAGAATTGTTGAATTTATTAAAAAAGAAAAAGTGAATTATGACACAGCCGTAAGTATTGAGACCCTTATTTACAACCCCAATTCCAATGAAGTTGGGACGTTGTGCTTAACAAATAAAAACAGAATACAATGATTTGCAAACCATGTTCAACCTATATTTCATTGAGTACACGACAAAGACAAGATATTGAATGTTCAAACTGATCAACTTGATTGTTTTTAGCAAAATCATCATTAACTGAGAATTTGATGGCTGCATCACGTTCCAAAAAAGCTGGCACAGGTGGCAAACAAGACTGCGAAAGTTGAGGAATGCTCATCAAACACCTGTTTGGAACATCCCACAGGTGAACAGGTGGGCGCCATGATTGGCTAGAAAAGGAGCTTCCCCGAATTGCTCGGTCATGCACAAGCACAGATGGGGCGAGGTTCACCTCTTTGTGAACAACTGCGTGAGAAAATAGTCCAACAGTTTAAGGTCAATGTTCCTCAACGTACAATTGCAAGGAATTTAGGGATTTCATCATCAAAACCAACATTGAATTGCCTTAAGTGCAGCAGACACATTTTTGTAACCTTGGCCAGATCTGTGCCTTGCCACAATTCTGTCTCTGAGCTCTTCAGGCAGTTCCTTTGACCTCATGATTCCCATTTGCTCTGACATGCACTGTGACCTATAAGGTTTTATATAGACAAGTGTGTAGTCCAAGTCATATCAGTATAATCAAACACAGCTGGACTCCAATGAAGTTATAGAAGCATTTGAAGGACGATCAGAAGAAATGGACAGCACCAGAGTTCAATATACGAGTGTCACAGCAAAGGGTCTCAATACTTATGGCTGTGTGATATTTCACTTTTTATTTAATAAAAATGCAAAATAAATTCAACAATTCCGTTGACCTAATTTCCTTATAACAGAGTGAAAGATTTAAAGGGGTCTGAATATTTTCCGTACCCACTGCGTGTGTGTGTGTGTGTGTGTGTGTGTGTATATATATAGAGAGAGAGAGAATAAAAGTGGCAATTATCTAAAACAAATGTACAAGGCTGGAGAGCCATGCTGGCAGAATGCATACACACAACTAAAGCACTAAACACCGGCAAGCGTAACAAAACTGCTCTCTTGAAAGTGGGTTCAGCATTTTCCCTCATCTGAACAACATTCAAAATTGATGAAATGCAAGGAAGGACAAAAGTTGTCTTCTCTGAGATTCACTGTCAGCACTGATTGACAAGTCGTAGTAGTCTAAATGGTGATGAAAACGAATGAACAAATGATAAGTCATAAATTCATTCATCTATGAATTCATTGATTACCTTCTCTTTTACACACTGTAACAATCGTGAAAGAAAAAAAACAGTCAAACCGGCAAGGTCAAAAATTGCTAAGTGACCACATTAACCCCCAAAAGAAAGGAGAAGGTCCTGAGGCACTCTGGAGAAGGTTCAAATCGAACCGTCTTATATTAAGCAATTCTTTTAGCCGAGCTCGTGTATCTTCAATGCATTGCTGCTACTGCATACACATCTACAGTAAAACTGGGCCAATGAGGTGGTTTGGTCAACAGGGGATGTCTTCATGTACATTGATATAAGCAACATACAGTAAATCACCCATGACAGCTTATCAAAACACCACCGACAAAATGATGACCACTTGCACAATTTGACAAATTGTAATGCGCAGTTTTGATGGGCACAGCAGTGAAGCAGCAGCAGCAGCAGCAGCGTGACGACGCTCAAAGTTACAAACAAGTTCTCGCAAACCACATCGCGGGTTCACTAGCAAACACACACACACACACACACGTTCAAAGAAATGAGATCAACAAAAGCGATAAAAACAGATCAGTAAGGACGAGGAGTGCCACAACGCTGCTGGCAGCCAATGGCTCCTCGAAAAAAGGTAGAGGTTGTTCATTGGCGGCCATTTTTATGATTGTTTTTGTTAACACAGTAATTATTGTATCACTATATTATGCTACAGAAATGCAAAATAATATTTGTAGTGAGCATTTTATAACTGCCCTCCACCCATTGCTTGGCAAAATGCCTCATTTCTGTGCCGTCATTTCCTTCTACGTCATTTTCGGTGCGCCACTAACTGGGCCGGCGCCGGAAATGAATCGGGCATTCACTAAAAATTTAAAATAAACTGTTGAAGAATATAGCAAGATGTTAGAGGAGCTGACAGGCTTAATCAGCCTTTTGTCAACTCCTCTAGTATTGGCTTGGGTGAAAATGTTTTTTTTTGTTTTTTGTTTTTTTCTTCAAACAAAAGAAAGTTGTTCATTATTCTCGTTGTAGTTTGCAGTCGGGTATAATTGTACTGTATCAAAATGAGAGCCGTGTCGAATATTTTGGTTAATTAGTGACCCGAGAGTCCAAAATTGTATACACAGTTCTCAGTCTGATGCAGTACAGACTATACCACTGTAAACTACAACCACAATAATGCCATATTGTACATATATTGTATATACTGTATTATATATAATGTACCATCTATTCAAGCTGAATAATATTTGATACAGCTCTTTCATTAGATATTGTGCAAGTGGTCATGACGTTGTGGTTACTTAGTGTTTCGATAACACATCATAGGGTTACGATGTTTTTTACGCATCTACCTACAGTGCCGTGAAAAAGTATTGGCGTCCTTCCCAAATTATTAGATTTTTGCATAGTTTCGCCACTATAATGTTTGAGATCATCAAAGAAATGTAAAGCTCATACAAATAGAACCTAAATGAACTTAAAATGCTGAATTTAAGTGGTGATTGAATTAGTTAAGGAAAAAAAAATAACTATTCAAAGTCACCTGGCCCTGTGTGAAAAAGTAATAGCCCCTTAAAGCTAATAACTGGTTTGGGCCATCCTCAGCAGTAACAACTGAAATCAAGCATTTTCTAAAACTGGCAATGAGTCTTTCACATCTCTGTGGAGATATTTTGGCACACTCGTTCGTCCTTGCAGAATTGTTTGAATTCAGCAAAAATTGAGGCTTTTCGGGAATGAACGGCCTTTAAAAGGTGATGCCCGCCACTGTATTTCAATTGGATTCAAGTCCAGACTTTGACGAGGCAACTCCAAAACCTTCCTTTTGTTTTTTTAAGCCCTTCAGAAGTTGACTTCCTTGGTGTGTTTTGGATCATTATCCTGCTGCAGAACCAAAGTACACAAACTGATGGCTAAACATTCTCCTTTAGGATTTTCTGTTACAGAGCAGAATTCATGGGTCCATCAATCACAGCAAGTTGTCCAGGTCCTGAAAGAGCGAAGAAACCTAAGACCATCATACTACCACCACCATGTTTGACTGCTGGTGGGATGCTCTTTCTTAAATCCTGTACTACATTTACACCAGATGTAACGAGACACACCTTCAAAAAAGACCAACTTTCATCTCATCAAGTCCATATAATATTCTCCTATAAGTCTTGGGAATGATTCAATGGTTTTTTTTTTTGCAATGGTATTCACCTCGGAACTCTGCAATGGATGCCATTTTTTTCCAGTCTCTTCCTTATTGTTGTGTCATGAACAGTGACCTTAACTGAGGCAAGGGAGGCATGCAGTTCTTTAGAAGTTGTCCTGAGTTCCTTTGTGGCCTCCTGGATGAGTCATTGCTGTTCTCTCGGGGTAATCTTTGTAGGCTGGCCGCTCCTTGGAAGGTTCACCACTGTTAATCATAATTCATTTCTCCACTTGAGGTTAATGGCTCTCCCTATGGTTCGCTTGAATCCTAAAGCTTTAGAAATGGCTTTGTACCCTTTTCTAGACTGATAGATGTAAATTACTTCATTTCTTGACCGTTCTTGAATTTGTTTGGGTCTTGTCATTTTTTTTTAAAATTTATTTATTTATTTATTTTTTTAAGATCTTTTGTCCGACTTGATTTTGTCAGACAGGTTCTGTTTAGGTGATTTCTTGACTGACCAGGTCTGGAGGCAATCAGTCTGATCAGTGAAAGTTAACCATAAATTGTGATGAACCAGAATTAATTCATGATTTAACAAGGGGTGTAATGACCTTTTCACACAGGGCCAGATAACTTTTAACAGGTTTTTTTCCTTCATAAATGAAATCGCCATTTAAAAACAGCCTTTTAAGTTCACTTGGGTTATATTTGTCTGATATTTGTTTGATGATTTTAAACATTAAACTGGGAAAATTATGCAAAAGGATAGGAATTTAAGAAGGGGGCCAATAATTTTTCACGGCACTGTATCTTCTACTATGAAACTATCTTTGTACAGTGCAAGTGGTCAATGTTGTGGCTGGTCAGTGTTAAGTGCGCCTACATAAGCTTGGTATGTTGTTGTTATGTTTTACAGACACAGCAAATATCTTTTCAGAAAAAGGCACATATCCATTAATATGTAAAACTGTAAAAAAAAAAATATAATAAGGTAAATTTAAAACAAATATTAAATGAATTTGACAAACCAAAAAATAAAAATACCACAAACCTTTTGCACAATGTATCTAAAATTTTGGTTAATACAGTAAAGTGGCTCGGCATTTTGAAAATCTCAACGCGTGTCTATATATGAACTACAGCAGCATTGTCATCATGCACATTTCATTAAAAAGTCGCAAAGCCACGGTTGCTTCTAGGTGTGGTAAAGTCGAATGCGCTGTGATATGGCACCTCGACACAGAGGGCAGTTCTGCAGGGCATCACTGCAGACCTGACAACAGCAAACATGGCCGCACGGCAGAAAGATGACTTGAGCCTGGAGAGAAGTTCAGTAAAACAACCATTCATTAGACGTGTGCAAAAGCTCATCCAGTTTTTTATAACAATACAACAAGCTAATTTTGTTTTTACCCCCGTCTCCATGCAGACCACACACTCGGAGCTCCCTGGTCCCTCCACTGGGCTTGGGGCTGATGGCGTAACAGGAGTACCGGGGGTACCGGGAGTGAGTGGCGGGCTTGGGGTCAAGATGCTCGAGGTGTTCGGAATTGAGGGAAAGAAGGAAGACGACGGATCTGGAGGGGGGACTTCTTCTTCGCTCTGGTATACCACGTTAGAGGCACCTAAGAAAGAAAGGAGTGTTACATACCGTATTTTCGCCACCATAAGGCGCACTTAAAAGTCTTAAATTTTCTCCAAAATGGACATTTCGGATACAGAACATGAGGACTTTGATGGATTTGTGGATGAGGATTGATCATAAAATAACGTGAGTACATTGTTAAATACTTCAATAAAGTACAATCGAACTCAGTTTCGTTCCCGCCGCCTAATTAAAAACATTGTTTTAGCATGCATGCATGCATGCTACCGTATGTTTGAAGCTAGCATATGTTTTATCATGGCTGCGCCCAATAATACGGTGCGCCTTATGTATGTGTTAAATACAGAAATAGACCCCGTAACTGAGACTGCGCCTTTTAATACGGTATGTATATATTAGCGATGCATCAATTTTTCTATTAATTGACAACTACTTTGACATGATCATCAAATTCATTGACAACAATTTGATAATCGATTAATCGTTTAGAGACATTTTCTTAGACTTGTCAAAATCCTCAGAATTTTAGTCTCAAAGAGTAAATATTCTCAGATTTATGTCGTCCTCCCTGAAAGCAGGCCGATTATCTTATCTTTATCAAAATAAAACCTTTGCAAACATCTGCTTTTACTTTGGAAAACAATGATCATCATTTTTGCCTATTTCCTGACACATAAATGACCAAACTAAGAACTGAATCATAATTTATGTTTGTAAATGTTCTGCACTGTCAATTTGAAATAATTTCCTGTTTTTTTTAATAAAGGGATGGAGATTTAAAAATGTGTTTTTATTTTCAGATTCATGGATGAATCAAAAAAAAAATTGACAGATTATTGAATTCCTAAAATAAGCGTTAATCGCAGCCGTAGTATATCCAAAGCTTGTATAATAATTGGGGGGGGAAATGTGTGCATTAAATGCTGTAAAGTTAGTATTCAAATGCATATTCTTCCAAACTCCAGATCCAGAAGACATATATTTAGCTAGTCAGATAAACAGTTGGGAATGGAAATGGAACTATGGTTCCATTACATAAACTTGTAATGTCACTTATGACCTTGTTGACCTGACTGCGACGACCGAGGTCCGCGTGAGACCCCAGTCTTGGGTCGATCCCTCCGGAAGCGGCTAGACCTCGTAACGGTGAAACCGAGTGGGTCTGATGACTTGCAGCAGAGGAACCAGGTATAGCTTGTGGACGGGCACGCCGGTGAAGGCCTGCTAACGGCCTGTGCTGTGCGCTGCAGAGCCTCAAGTGTTGCAGCACCCAAAAGGTTCCCCTGGAACAACAGGTAATCCCCTCAACGTCCTCCTACAAGTCTCAGTCAAAGCCGATTGAGCCAATCAAACCTGCCTCACCTGTCGCAATAAGGAAAGCAGATGGCCAAGTTCCTTTGACATGAGACGGAACGCCTTAATACATGAATGGAATGTAAACCCAGTCAGGCTCAGAGATCCACAGACATAGGCCAAATAGTGGAGCACAGAGTCCAAAGCAAACATGGTCAAGCAGCATTTAGCTATTATGCTGCACACAAATGGAAGAAGTCGCGTCAGCCCCAAGTGTGCATGTTTTGAAGTCCAGGTTAAAAAGTCTTCTTTTTTCCCATGAGCAATGACATTTCATTTTTTTCCTCTTTGTTTTAAATGTTTATGAGCTGGTTTTTTTCTTAGTTTTTAAATGCTTTTAATCATGTAAAGCACATTGAGTTACCTCGTGTATGAAATGCGCCACATAAATACATTTGCTTTGCTTTGCTTCAGAGCGGTGTCAACCTGACCCTGAGCAGGAGGTGTCAATATTAGAAGTCTGCAGCGAAAAGGCCCGTCTCACTAACAAGTGTGACAAGGAATTGCTAGAACGGCCCAAACGTGCATCAGCATCCTGTGTCTGGCACAGCATCTTATCCGTGGCACCCCACTGTGGTCTTTGCACCCGACCAGCAGGCCTACGGTCCCTAATACACTCCTTGGAGGGACGGACCAAAAAGGAAGCAGAAACAAAAATCTCCTAAAAAATGCGTTGCAGTAGAACTCGTGGAATACGCAGCGTGTGCCATTTAACTGCAAACATGGAAGAGCCACATGTACATCCTCACCCGTCTGAGAGCATGTGGGCACGGGAGGCAAATTCTGAAGCCACTGAACGCCCATCCAAAATGTCTTCATAGTGCAGGTCAGTGTCCTTAAAGTGCGAGCCTGACACTGCAATGGAAAGGGGGTCCTCCTCACAAAAGGAAGCCACCTCCCGCTGAACCTTGTCTTGGTTGCGACCTCTGAACCTTCACAGACTCAAGGAAAGATATCATTTGAACAAGTTTAGCATTAAGGTTCTCACTTCTGGGACCGTGCTCCCCTTGCTACATTTACATAGAACAGAGGAAGTGCCTCCAACTGGTAAGTGTTTTGGCAGCCCATTCTGTCCTGCCAGCAGCTTGGCCAACTACTAATCCGTCCCAGGCTCCTCCAACAGGGCGAGGCGGGCAGCACATAGGGATGGGTGGTCCTCCCAAACAAGTGGGACTTAAATTGCTATCAAACGCGCAACCTACATAAGATCCAGATTACACTTAGTTTGACGTGACACCTTTGATCCTACCAACACCTAAAACATTGTTCAAATACGATTGCTTGAAATTGTGGTTGATTTTTAGGATGTCAATGTGGATTCTTACCACTATTTCATTGGAACACAACCGAAGAACACCTAAATCATTAAAACTCCAGAAAATAAAAGATAAACAATAAAAGGAACAACCCCTAGGTCAGCAAAATTGAAGAAACACATTGCTAGTACTGTTACTACCACACAAAGATGGTCCAAATAAAACTGCATTTTTCGATGCACAAAAACATCTCTGCAGCAGACTATGAATCCAGTGGATCTGCTGGACCCAGAAAACTACAGGGACAGAAGACAACTTATTTTAGTGTCTTGTCATTGAGACTCCCTTGTCCTATTTCCTAGGTTTGAGATACTGTACTTGGAAATTATGTGCCAAAGAAATATCCACTATGTACTGTCCTTGGTGCTGAAACAATCAGCCAATCAGATAACTGCTTCTGACAGTTTCATTTTCCATCCCTCCTTCCATTTTCTACACCGATAAACCTGTTTATCTCTCACATTCACACTGTCACTTAGTGGGAACTGAAAACGCGTTGTCCCATCCGAAGTCAGGCGAATGTACTGTACTACTACACCATGAGTGACACAGTTTAATTTTACATACCGTAATCTCTCATGTATAATGCACATTTTTCAGAAACAAATTGTCAAAAGTCAATAGTGCGGCTTATACATAGGTATAGGGGCAAATGGAAAAAAGTTTCACATTTTTTAAATGTATGCGGCCATCTAGTGGTTATGACAACGCTGTGCACTCTCTTTCAAAAATGCCACCGCCACCTACAGGTTATGAGAAAGGTGTACACTTTCATTCTAATATGCCACCGCCACTTTGTGGTTATAAAGAAGGTGTAGCCTAAACTTTCATTCAAATATGACAGGAGACCGTACGTATGACTGCATATATGTACAGTTGTGCCTATAAGTTTAGATACCCTGGCAGAATTTGTGAAATATTGTTGTTAATATGACTGATAACTGAACAACAACCATCATTAATTTTTTCATGGTTATGTTTTGATTAATGATAATGATATTCTGAAATGCTTGCCCATTTAATTTGAACCCCATTAAAATAAAATTAAATGTGTTTCGCCTGGTCCTTCCTGTTTTCTTTCAAGAATTGTACCCATCTTACAAATTCTGCCTGGGTAATCAAACATATGAGCACAACTGTGTGTTTTCTAATTTACTAAATAAAAGTAGGGCTGTGAATTTCAAAATAAGAGCAAGTTAATTAAAAAAAAGTATTACGTGTTCAAATAAAGTGCTTAACTTCAGAATAATTCTTTGAAAAAAAACTAACAAAATACAGATAATGCTGTAAAGTTAGTATTCAAATGCATAGTAATAAAAATGTTTTGATCATATGGGTAGAAGCAAAATCATGCACTGTAAAAATGCATTATACACAGGTAGAAAGGTTTTCCAGAATTTTGAGGTCAACTTTGGGGGTGTCTATTATACATGGGTGTGCATTATACATGAGAAATTACAGTCGTGGAATTCTAAACAATGTTTAAAATCAGTAGTAAATATAAATTTTCATGACATTGCATAAAAAGACATCACATTCTCATGGTATTCCTTTACTATCACTATCATCAATCATACTGAATGGATAACAGTGTCATGAAAGGTGTGCGTGTTATACCTTCAGGCTTGCATTCTCGAGCCCAGTTCAAGAGAGCTTTCTGGACGCCAACTTCAATAATGCCGAGCTACAAACACAAGGGGGGAAATTGTGAGTCAAGACACCATAACATCTTCCAATTTTCCACAATTAAAATATATATTAGTTCCCACAATGTTCCACATAAAGGGTTTCAATATATTTTCTTTTTTCAAAAAATAAACTAACAGAACAAATGACTTAAGAAGGGAGCAGTTTATTGCACCCTTTCAGTGTATAAACGCAATCGTAGACTGTATATTTTTGAATGTTTAATTTCTTATATTCATTGGTGTCCCTCAAGGGAAAACTACTCACACTCTTATGTGTACTTTGTTTTACACAGCACACAGAACCAGATCACACACATGCAGGCATGCAAGGACAGATTCAGAGTGAAAGAGGTGCGCGAAGAGTGCTGCGGACAATGCCTTGCTCAAGGGCCCCTCAAGAGTAGCCAGCAAGCAGGTCTCTCCAGAGATGCTCAATTGGGTTTAAGTCTGGGCTCTGGCTGGGCCATTCAAGAACAGTCACGGAGTTGTTCTGAAGCCACTCCTTCGTTATTTCAGCTGTGTGGTTGGGGTCATTGTCTTTGTTGGAAGGTGAATCTTCGGCCCAGTCCGAGGTCCTGAGCACTCTGGAGAAGGTTTTCGTCCAGGATATCCCTGTACTTGGCCGCATTCATATTATCTTCCATTGCAACAAGTCGTCCTGTACCTGCAGCTGAAAAACACCCCCACAGCAAGATGCCCCCACCACCATGCTTCACTGTTGGGAATGTATTGGACAGGTGATGAGCAGTGCCTGGTTTTCTCCACACACCGCTGAGTAAGGCCAAAAAGTTCTATCTTGGTCTCATCAGACCACAGAATCTTATTTCTCATCATCTTGGCGAGTCGTTCATGTGTTTTTAGCAAACTCCATGTGTCTTGCACTGAGGAGAGGCTTCCATCTTATATAGACAGGTGTGTGGGTTTCCTAATCAAGTCCAATCAGTATAATCAAACACAGCTGGACTCCAATGAAGGTGTAGAACCATCTCAATTATGATCAGAAGAAATGGACAGCACCCGAGTTAACTCAATACTTATGAAAGTGCGATATTTCAGTTTTTCTTTTTTAATAAATCTGCAAAAATTTCAACAATTCCGTTCCAGAAGCAGCCATGCAAGCCCAAGCCATGACATTACCGCCACCATGCTTCACAGATGAGCTAGTGTGTTTTGGATCATAAGCAGATGCTTTCTTTCTCCATAGTTTGACCTTTCCATCACTTTGGTAGAAGTTAATCTTGGTCTGCTCAGTCCATAAAACTTTATTCCAAAACCTTTGTGGCTCATCTCTGCACTTCTTTGCAAAATCCAATCTGGCCTTCCGTTTCTTTTTTCTGATGAGTGGTTTGTATCTTGTGATATGGCCTGTATATTTCTTCTCGCAAAGTCTTCTTCCAACAGTGGATTGTGATACCTTCAGCCCTGCCCTGTAAAGGTTGGCATTGATTTCACTGACTGTTGTCTTTGGATGTTTCTTCACATCTCTCACAATGTTTCGGTCGTCAACTGCTGTTGATACCCTTGGCTCACCTGTTCAATGTCTGTTGCTCAGTTCACCGGTAGTTTCTTTCTTTTTCAGGACATTACAAATTGTTGTATTGGCTATGTGCAATGTTTGTGCAATAGCTCTGATCAATTGTCCCTCTTCTTTCAGCTTCAAAATGGTTTGCTTTTCTCCCATAGACAGTGCTTTGGTGTTCATGTTTGCTTAACAGCAAATGCAGTTTTCACAGGTGAAACCCAAAGCCAAAAACAAGCATTATCTAATGTTTAAGCAATCAATCTAAAAGGCAACACCTGAACAACTAGAAACCCCCATCAGTCACATGTTCCAATAATTCTGAGGTTTTGTCTCATATTCATCTTTTGATCTGAAACCCAAATGTCTTCAGTATACAAAAACAAAACAAAGGAATTGACCTTTCCGTTCCAATACATTTGGAGGGGACTGTATTTGCATGAACACATATATTCAGAATTTTGACAAGACTACATAGATTATTGGAACTTCTTGCATCAAAAACAGATGTTGAAACTTCATGTGGAGTAAAATACCTCAGATATCAAGGAGAAAGCAAAAACATTTTTCAATAGCATAGTATACAGACCTTCTTTAGGTCAGATGAGTTCATGTGGCGAAGGGCCTCAGTTGTCACACGATGGTGAGCCACGATGGGCAAGTAATGCTGAGCTGACAGTTTGCACAGTATATTTACCAAGTCTTTTTCCACACCAGCTTCCTGTGATGAACACACATCAGTTAAGTTACCGTATTTTCACGACCATAAGGTGCACTTAAAAGTCTTACATTTTCTCCAAAATGGACGGGGCGGCTTATAATGCGGCGGGCCCGCCTTGTGTGCACCGAGTGCCAAAATCTGTAAATCTTGTGTGACTTTAATGAGCGCTCCGCTTGACTGCCTGGGAGCATTTCCTGCCGACACGCTGCTTAGATAGAGGAAAGGCGGACGTGACTGAAGACAGCATGCGGACGTAAAGGGGGGAGGGTGAACGTGACAGAGGAGGCTAAAGACACGCCCCCAGTAGGTATATAGTTCCAGTATGTGCATCGGCTTGGCTAAGGGCCCCCGAAAACGGCACCTACGAAGAGACACGCTTACGAAGCACAGTTTAAACTGCAAGCTATTAGTTACGCGGAGGAACGTGGGAATCGAGCAGCCGCGAGAGAATTCAAGATCAACGAATCCACGGGTCGCAAGTGGACGAAGCAGGAAAACGAGCTTCGTCAAGTCAAGAAGACGAAGCTGAGTTTCCGCGGAAAAAAAGAAAAACAAAACGCGGAAACGAGGCGAGGTGGCCTGAGTTGGAAGACCAACTCGAGCAATGGATTAATGAGCAAAGCACCACCAGGAGAAGCGTCTCTATAGTCACCATTCGACTGAGTGCAATAACTCGGGATATTGCCATCATTCCGGGAGGCTTGACGAACCGCTGGACATCTATGTAAACAGGGTGGTCAAAGTGAAGTTGCGAGCGGCGTGGGAGCCATGGATGACAAATGGCGAACACAGCTTTAGTAAGACTAGGAGGCAGCGCCGGGCGAGTTACGCCACAATTTGTGAATGGATTGTGGATGCTCGGGCTAACGTGTCTGCTTGCACTGTTGTTCGAGCTTTTGTAAAAGCCGGCATCATTTCGGAGGAGCCGCACGGCAACCAGACTGGCTCCGACAATGACGAGAGGGAACCTGGCGTGTTTGATGGAGAACTTGCCCAGCTATTCATTTCGGATACAGAACATGAGCCTTTTTAAAAACATTGTTTTACGTGCATGCATGCTTCCGTATGTTTTAAGCTAGCGTATGTCTTATCATGCCTGCGCCCAATAACACGGTGCGCCTTATGTATGTGTTAAATACAGAAATAGACCCCGTAACTGAGACTGCGCCTTTTAATGCGGTAGTGCGCCTTGTGGTCGTGAAAATACGGTAGTTTTCAGGTGCTTCAGCAAGTGGGATGCATTCTATGCGGCACTGTACCTGCATGCGCAGTGACAAGGGCTTGGCATCCAGCAGTCTCTGGTACTGAATCATCCAGTAGTTCTGCTGGGTTGACTCCGACTTCAACTCCATCTCCGCCTAGAAATCCAAAGTGATTGCAGCTGTCATTAAACCACTTGACCTCAGAAGAACAATGGAGGAAGGACTAGTGCTACACAGGCGCGGTACACACAAAGATTTTTCAAATTTTAAAAGATTTTTTATTTGTTACAGACCCCGCACATGAAGACAAAAAAAATCGGACATTTTAACAGTTTTGGTTATACTGTGTGTGGTGTGCTCTGATAATCTTAACACAGAACACCACACACTAAGATTCTGTTCCACCACTGATCTCAAAATTACAAAAACAAAGAGTAGTAGACATTGCCGGCGATCCGCTGAGTTTACCCGAGTGTTTCCGAGCGGACCGGAGGTGGGGTGTTACTAGAAATCCCACTTATGTTCTCGACAGGACACGCCCTGCTGCAATACACACGCCGCTGCACTATGATTGGCTGCTGTATCCCGGTAACACGCCCTACTGCATCCAGACGGGAAAAGAAGTATGTGCCTTCAGTGTGACAGCGTTATGATGAATCCCACAAACCCAAACCTACCTTAACCCATCCTGATCCACCTAAAGCCCAACCGTAACACAACACTCACTAACCACAACAAACTTGACCGTTTTTATTTTGGAAAAATGTGATACATACTGCATCTGTGTAGCCCGCCCTTGCCCAATGCACGAGTAAATCATATTGCAGCGGGGCGTGTCCCTCCTAGATCACAAGTGGGCTTGCCAATAACGCGGAGGGAGGGTCATCGTAAAATGGCAATGTCATCAAAAAAGACTTGCTTTGGGCAACCCACTGTTATACCAAATACGATATCGGGTAGGATATATATATATTTTTTTGTTGAAAATATTGAACACGTTTAACATTAAAGATTGTCGGCACTGACCCCTTTCTGACCCTATTGTCAGGACAAATCCACTCTCAACACACCTCAGACCTAAGGCAAATCATGTGTGTCGACTTCATGTTTCTTGTAAAAATACCAAAATCGGTGTCTTTACTTGTATAATGTTGAGATATTGCAAGCATTTTATGTTACCAATCGCCTTTTTGAACATTTTTTTTTATTGGCTTCTTGAAACACACTTGGCCAATAAAGCTGGTTCTGAGATTTATTTGCTCTCTTTACATGTTGAACTCAAACTCACCTGCAAAGACATACAATTCCCATAATACTCCAACTGAAATATGACAATTCTTCTGCAATTCAACCTCCAAAGTCACACAATCTGATGCAGTGGCTGGTTAACCTCAGTTTTTTTCCCCTCAAACCAAATAACGGAAATAAAAATAACCTGTTGAAGAGCTAAACTGGCTTCATCATAAAAGCCTTATTAACTGTACAGTGTACAATGTTTTAATTTTTTTTTTTTTTTTAAATGCTGTTATACAAGTGTAAAAATTATTTAAATAAATAAGAATATTGTGGTAAATTTACACAAAGACTATAATATTTCATGATTGTGATTATTATAACCTACAGTTAACAAAAACTTAATTCACCATCTCAAAAAACAAGAATAATACATAAATTGATCAATGATCAAAATGATTTATTTTAGATGTTAGAAGTAGTAGTAGTAATGGTGCACGCAAAGGGTCACCAACATGGTGCTCACGGGAGCAGCCTGCACACCTATTCTAAAAACAGCTCACCAATGACGGGACATTGTGATTTCCTAGGAATGTTGCAGAAGTGATCATTTGAAAATGTAAATGCTTGCAAGGATATAGAAATAGTGTGTTACATCTTGATAATTGTTTCCTACCTTGTTAAATAATTGTTCATAATTATTGTGAGAAATCATTAACATGATCGGTGTCTTCACGTAGATGAATAGTTTTGCGCAATTTAAGAAGATTACAGTTTCCCTTAATTGTGGTCAAATTGCAGACTTAGTGTCGTTCGACTTTGGAGGTTCTACCGGGTCTTCAAACAGATTTTTGAGCTGCTCAAATACACTAAGATTTATACAGCATATATACATACAGCAGAGGTGGAACCAAGTCCAAGTCTTTGCAAGTCACAAGTAAGCCTCAAGTCTTTGCCCTCAAATCCCAAGTCAAGTTGAATCCAGTAATGCTGTAATTAGTCAAGTATGTAATCAAGTATTCTATTGACAATTCCATTGGAATAATCAAGTATAAGGTTTAATATATTTTTGCTTGGTTAAAGGGCAATTATGAATACACAAGTGAAAATGAGACATTGTACTTGATCATGAACAACCAATTGGTTTCCTCTTTTAGATCTTCAGTATTTTTCTTGAATTCACATTGCGCATGAAACGGGAAGCTGCATCTTGTCTACAAACATTTCTCGTGAGGCAATTTCAAACACAAATAAAAAATAGATTTCAGTTTAAACTTGCCATTTCTTGTGAGTATCAAAAACACAAGATATTAAGTTAAAAAAGAGGAACACAAGTTAGTCAACTTATTGTAACAGTACAATTGTATCCAACTGTGGTATCTCAGTCGGAACACTCGGGGGCGCTATGTAAAAATATATATTTTTTAAATAACTAAATAAAAAGACTAAATATACTATACTAGACTATAATGTACAGGAAGCCCATACAGCGTATAGCCGGCCCACCGTCTAACTATTTGGGTGATCGCGCCCAAAGCTAGCTGCTAATGCTAACGAAAACAAGCATACATGATGGCAGCCGCGCCATTCCCACGATGTAATGTTTTGGGGTTTTTTTTGTTGCAATAATTAACATCCTTATTGTTATGGTAAATGTCGTCTTTTTATGTATATGTTACCAGTAGTTTACCGTATTTAGCTGTCACATTTACTGTTGATTTATGTTGTACTGTGTTTGTTTTGTTTTGTTTTGTTTTTTGATGAGACCATTACTTTAGGTAGTGTGTGAAAGAATAGCCTCTTGGTCAATTCCTCTACCAGAGCGTGCCCAACAGGGTGTTAACTGTTAAAAGACAAGGACTACCTTCACATTAGCAATGGTGATGCGTGATCAAGTCTAAAGGCAAATTCATGATTCATGACTTGAGTCCATATCATGTGACTCGAGTCGACACCTCTGACACGTATAGTGTCATCTCACTGTACTGAGTTTGTACTTACTGCAGTTGGTAAGAAAGCAACCCATTGGACACTTGTCATGAAAACAAATCGCCTAGCAGTTCAGTGTGCTCACCAGAACTTGCAGCAGTTCTTGCTCTCTCTGGTGCTTCTGTTTCAGCAGTTGCTGCAACAAATCACCTAGAGCTGTGCGCTGGTCCACTAGCACTTCCTGCATCCACAGACAAACACACACGCAAGAAGATTGATGAGATACAATAATGTAATTCAGCCGTTCCTAATTTAATCAAAAACTTAACGAAGGCCTACGAAATCAAAAGAAAGCATGTCTTCCATAATTCTTTTAATGTCTGAACTAAAGAGTGAGCTACTACTACTTAAATGCTGAAGAAAATGCAACAAAACAATCATATTCCCAAATCCTAGGTATTATGTTCACTTTAATTTTAAGAGTTTTCGGGTCAAATCCCTTAAAACCATTGCATTGGTTAGGATCACTATGATAATAATCCTTCCATCCAGTTTTTTTCCTCAATTCACATTGTGCATAAAACAGGAAACCACGACCTGTGAACTGTAAGGCGGCTCTGCTAACCAGTTGTGCATTGTGCTGCCATTTTGAATCACGTCATTGACAATATCATGTGGATGTTAGTACGATTATGATTACTTCATGAATGTTATATTGTAACCAAAGGTAGAAAACATGGAACAAAAAAAATTATAGTCAAAAGAGAAAACAAAAAAATGACTGTGGGCAAATTAAAAGGTGGGGGTGGGGGGGGGGGGGGGGGGGGGGGGGGGCACCTACCTGCAGGTTCTCAGCATCCAGATTGCGTCTTTTAACTTCCAGTTTTGTCAGCTGCATTAATTCACCCTCTATAAGCTTGATCTGGAACAGTGGAAAAGCAACATGAAGGGAGGATGAACAACGATGATGACTACTTAATGAATGATTTTCTAGCTACAGGGGTTGATATATTAAATATGGACCACCGGAGGTACTGTCATGAAAAGTACAGGCAAAGTGAGGACACAATTCTATGAGTAAAACTACTTTCTCCTCTTTACCCTCGCCAGTAGGCTCAGGTAGCAGTGCCTGATGTCTGCAGACACCCTCCTGGGACTTATTCACTCATTGCGACCGTTTATAACTACGCACATTTCTTGGGTATCCCCTCACTTACACTCTGGCCCTACAGATGTTCATAATTTACAGAGCCAGCGCCAGGTCCACAACCCCTGCTTCCCCTCCTGTCCCTGTCCTGTCCAGTGCTGTCCGATATTGTTCTGTCCTTCCCTCACAGGCTGCAGCACTACTGACCCATACAACACTCAAATCCAATGTGTCATTCTCCTAGTTATATAATGCTTTCCATTCCTCATATTGTTTACAGCTAGTGCTTTGTCTTTTGTTGTCTTCTTTTCTTACAGTGGGCACGGAAAGTATTCAGACCCCCTTACATTTTCCACTCTTTGTTATATTGCAGCCATTTGCTAAAATCATTTAAGTTCATTTTTTCCTCATTCATGTACACACGGGAACCCCACATTGACAGAAAGAAAAACGGAATTGTTGAAATTTTTGCAGATTGATTAAAAAAGAAAAACTGAAATATCACACAGCCGTAAGTATTCAGACCTTTTGCTCAGTATTTAGTCGAAGCACCCTTTTGAGCTAATACAGCCATGAGTCTTTTTGGGAATGAAGAGTTTGTCACACCTGGATTTGGGGATCCTCTGCCATTCTTTGGGTTCTTCTTGACCTCTCTCACCAAGGCTCTTCTCCCCCGATTGCTCAGTTTGGCAGGACGGCCAGTTCTAGGAAGGATTCTGGTCGTCCCAAACGTCTTCCATTTCAGGATTATGGAGGCCACTGTGTGCCGCAGACGTTTTTTGTAACCTTGGCCACATTTGTCCCTTGCCGCAATTCTGTCTCTGAACTCTTCAGGCAGTTCCTTTGACCTCATGATTCTCATTTGCTCTGACATGCACTGTGACCTGTAAGGTCTTATACAGGCAGGGGTGTGGCTTTCCTAATCAAGTCCAATCAGTATAACCAAACACAGCTGGACCCCAATGAAGGTGTAGAACCATCTCAAGGACGATCAGAAGAAATGGACACCACCTGAGTTCAATATAGGAGTGTCACAGCAAAGGGTCTGAATACTTATGGCTGTGATATTTTTAATAAATCTGCAAAAATTTCAACAATTCCGTTTTTGGGATGTGGGAGGAAAGCGGAGTGCCCGGAGAAAAGCTACGCAGGCACGGGGAGAACATGGAAACTCCCCACAGGCGGGGCCGGGGATTGAACGCCGGTCCCCAGAACTGTGAGGTAGACGCTCTAACCAGTCGTCCACCGTGCCACCGTGTGTACATTAATGAGGAAAAAAATGAACTTAAATGATTTTAACAAATGGCTGCAATATAACAGACTGAAAAATTTAAGGGGGTCTGAATACTTTCTGTACCCACTGTCATTTATTTAGTTACCTTTTCACTGTCTCCTTTGTTTTTTCTGTCACTCCCCTTTAAAAAAGGTTTGTTCTGCTCGACTGAACGACTGTAATCCTCTATAAATATCCATCAGAATACAGAGAGACCTCAGTGACAACTTAAAAAGTCCACTGTGACACAGTAAAACTGTTCCGGCATAAAAGGGATACAGGTCTTCCTTTCTGCTTGACCTACCAGCCGAACAGGACAAAAAAAAGAAAAAAAGAAAAAGGAAAAAAAGAAATGAATGGGATGTCACTTAAGTTCATATGAATGTGAGTGAAGGCAGGTGAGTGAATAGTTTTGGCAATACAGTGTATGTTAGAACTGTGCGTGTGTGTGCGCATGCGATTTGGAAATGGATGTCTCTCTGTTGAGCCCTGCAACTTCACCCACCGTGGTGCTTTTTCAGTCGAGAGATGCTTCTGTGTTACATCTGATAATTGGAAGTGAGGGGGAATTTTTTTCAAGCCTTCTAGGAGCCACTACTGAGTTTTGGGGGGTCGTGTTCAGGGCCCATGTATTACAGTTTCACCAGGACGCGCATGCTTGCAATAATTGCCGAGTTTTCCAACATGTGGAGCCCCCCCTAATAGTTGATGCATTTCTGAGAAGAATAATGATCAGCAATTATTCTAATTAAAGCCGTCAAGCAGCTTTGAACGGGCCATTGCTACCAACACACATCAGGAGGTATGCAATTGGCAAAGTATCTGTGACCGAGGAGCACAACAGCCAGACCAACGACTGACTCCAGCTTTGGGAATGTCATGTTACATGGCCAATCATCAAAAGGCTTCACGCACATCCAAGCTCGAAAAAGAATAATGACGTCTTTGAATGCGAGAAGAGCCGAATGTATATTTAAATCAATCTGCCCATGAACTCTACAGGCATCGAAACAGATTCAAAACCAAGGACAGGGTTGACCCTCACTGCACTCATCTGCATCCCTCCATACGAACCTGGTTGCGTATGTAACCATGGACAGAATCTTTCTGCAACTGCAGTGCTTGGAACGCTGCTTTCTGCATCTCCTCCTGCAGAGAGTTCAAACCGAAGACATGAGTGTTCACGGAGCTTCAAATGTTATTTTCTGTCTCAATTATCATAAATAAACAACTCTTATTTGATCACTGAAGACATACCTCCTGTAAAATGTGGGCGATGGCTTTAGATTTGTCCAAAACTTGGATGGATAGCATTTTATCAAACTTCTTCTCCAGATTCTCCATACTGTTACACAACAAGCAGGAAAGACCATCAACCATCAACCATAACACTTTGACTGGTTAATTAGAACACACTGCAATATTATCGGTGCGTGCGTGTGCATTTGAAACCTTCTGTACGCCTCGGACACCAAGCTCTTTCTACGACAGTCGCTGGCTTCTTGGAGGAGGCTCACCGTGCAGCTGTCTGACAGCATCTTCTGCATGGCCGCTGCAAATGATCGAAAAAAGAAAAGAAGAAATACAACAACAGCAATAAATTGGAAGAGCTCAACAGAAAAATGTATTGGTTCGCGGTGGATTTTTCAAGCGCCGACTGACATTCACATTTCATCGTGTGAACATCCGGGAACAATGGCCATCATCCATTAATCATGTAATTGAAATTTCCCCCTAGCCCTGTAGTCCCAATTATTTGCCTTAGTGTTGGAAAAAGCTTTGATATAATACTTTTGTTTAAGACAGTGTGGTTTTAATTCCCTTCAAGGGCCCGAATACCCAGCAACTGACGATCCAAAGCCCAAATTAAAAAAAAATTGGAAGGTTGCGTTAAAAAGGGCATTCGATGTCAAAACCGTGCCACACAAATCTCAGTGAATACAGTCTTCTTGGGTCTTTGTGTACAACAGAAAAGAAAATACTAACACCAGGAATGAAGTTCCCTGACATGTTTCAGCAAACGACAGGTACGTGGAATGTAAAAGGCTTAAATACCAGCAACCTCTCTCTTCCTCAGAGAGTTCGCTTCTTCCTGTGTGATGGCAGTCAGATGCTCCATACGGATCCTGCCAGGAAAAAAAAATGAATCACAAAGGTTCAGTGAAATGTATCGCATGATTTGATTCAAACAGCCAAACAAAATGTGGTAAGATACATAGATAGAGAGAGAGAGAGAGCGAGAGAGAGAGAGAGAGAGAGACACTATACATGATTCGTCCTATGAGGAAAACGAACACATTACGATGCTTGAATTTTACTAAGAAATTCCTTAGTAAATTCTTGATATCCAAGTGGATTACAAACTTTGCAGCGTTGGAACTAAGTGATTATCTTTCACTCACCGATCTTCCTCCATGGCCTGGAGAAACTCAGCACTCTTTTTTTGCCTGCGGAGGTCAAAACATAAAGTCGTTCATTCATGCAAGGGAACAAGCAGCCGCTCCCCCGTGACACGCATCCACATGCTGCCTTCATGGACTACCTGTTGTTATCCGACAGCATGTTGCTGATGCGACTGCTGATGTTGTATTCAGCGTGTCTCACTTTGTCCAACAACAGCAACCTCTCCGACTCCTGGGCCCGCTGCTGCTGGGTGACCCCCTGTTCCAGACGCTCCCGCTCCTAAACACCAGTGCAAAGGTAAGCGGTTTATAGTTTCACTTCTCGGTTTCATTTCGGATAGTCATTTACGATGTGGCTACTCTTATATTCCAAAGGTGAGCCAAAGTCCGAGGCAAACATTGACCACTTATAAAATGTTCCTAAGAGGTGGGGGGGGGGGGGGAACCAAAAATGGGGAACGACTACACTTAATACAATATAATTTGAGAACAGTCTACCTGACGAACGGAGTTGAGGATGTTGACTTTACGGGAGGTGTTCATGAGTAGAAGCTGGGTGTGCTCATTTTGTTTCTCCTCTCGGTGTCGCTCGAATGCCAGCTTTTCCTGCTGCTTGTGAAGCTGGCAAAGAAGAAGAGGCATGACAGTTACGCTATCATTTCTCCTACATCTTTTTCAACATTTTTCCTCAGTTTCGTTTCTTCGTTTTCTTTTGTTTGGAAATTTCAAACCGCTGCCGTGCTGAAAAGGTGGAGCGTTTACAGTGATGTGAATATGCGGGAAGACCAAAAGCTTTGCAATCAGTCAGGACAATAAAGCCATCTCCATGATTGCAGAAAAGTATAAATATGGGCTGGTAAGGTACAGAAACAGGGATAGGAACAGGAATAATATTAAACTAAAGCGGAACTAATTACAGCGTAAGCGGTAGTACAAGACGAACGGTGTATCATACTACTTAGCTTGATTCCAGTGAGCATGAAACCTTAAGTGAAACCTCAATTTTGAAGGTTAAGCCGCATACCTTTCTCCTCTCGTAGTCACTGAATTTATTCTGCAACAAAAAGGAAACATTTAATATACCAAGTGAACAAGATGAATTTATAATCCATTATAATCCAGTACAGGGTGTCAACTACCTGCCAGGCCTCATCCGCACCATCCACACAGTCAGAGTTTTGTTTGCCACTGTCACTTTCCAGAACTGGCAGGAGATACTGGGATGGAGGGCAGTACTCTTCTCCCAGCTCTGGGGGAGGGGGGGGAAAGAATAAAAAAAATATATATATATATATATATATTTATATTCAAAACTATGATGAAACCTCTTAAGCTGAATTAGCATTAAGTCAAGCAATGAGTGGTTAATCAACTTTTAGACTGTACTTCAATAACCTTTTTGGATATTAAAATATTACTTGCCTGTAATAAATGGTTGGAAATGGCAAACAATTTCACCCATGGACAGATTATTGCAATTTCCACTATTGTCTACGGGGGGGGGGACTGTTACGCAATCCAAACAACTCAGCTGTTGATGGTCATGGACTAGAAAGTGTTTGAGTTTAGAGATTTTAATATTTTATGCCTACAAAGTAAGTAAACTCAATGTTCATATTTTGTATTCCTCTACCCTACAATTGACTTTGGGGCAGTGCAATGTTTATGCGCACAGAAGTTACAGTTACATTTACGCTACTAAAAAAATTAGCAAAACTTGACTTTTGACTTTTATGAGAAACCCCAATAGGAGCAGGGATGAAACACAAACGTCATACAAATTGAATATGATTGTAAATATTGGGCATCATGGGTCATCCTGTTACTAGCTTGTGAAGTAAAAAAAAGATTACAAAGAGGAAAAAAAGGATGTGTAGATGATGCTCCATTTTGTGGTGATAAAGTAAATCCTCACCAGCGCACAGGAAGTGCTGAATGGTCGCTGTACCTTCCACGCACACAGATGCGGGAGGATAGGTCATTGTAGCTGCATCTAGTATGAAGTTCTGTCACAGTACATGTACGCACACACTTGCTGTGAGATCATGTTTGGTGAGTTTTATTTATTTATCTTCAGTGTGAAGTGAATTTCCAAGGCAAACACTTACCTCCAGTGTGCGGATATAAGCAAGGGTTTTGGGAATCTGGATGATGAGGTTGTCACTCACATCCAGGGTACGTAAACTGCACAGAGAGCTAATAGTCGACGGTAGTTCACTGAGACAGTTGCCTAAAACGATGGGGGGGGGGGGGGGGGGGGGGGGGGGGGGGAATACCCACAGTAAATTCAAACTGACATTGACATATCAAATATAATAAGGAGGAAATTTGACCTTTCAAATTGAGTGTCTGCAGTAGCCTGAGATCCCCAATGGATTCTGGAAGGACCTTCAAACAATTCTTCTCCACATTCAAAATCTAAACAAAAAAAATACACAAAATAAGAGCGTAACAATATTCAAAGTAAATAATGTTTATTTTCAAGAGTTCAAAGTAGCTCCACCTGCAGAGATGTCAGCTTCCCGATATCTTCTGGGAGTGAATGGAGCTTATTATCATGCAAATCCAAAACCTTGAGTGAAAGAGAGAGGGAGAAATATTTTGCTTGGTCAGGGAAAACATTTTTAATTCACTTTAACTTTGTATTTTAAGGGCGAGACTCAGTATTGGTATCAGATGGCGTGTTTTGTGAGAGACGCCAGCATCAAAATAAATAATATTGCTGCTGTTTCATGAAAAGCATATTTGTACGTTATGAGAATGATCACTTTGTAACATGATGCAAATGTCTGCATTTGCCTTCATGTAAGGTCAAAATGATAACTGAAAATATGCTTTATTGCACTGTTTTTGATCATCTTTTTCATTCATCATCTGTTTAAATCGCACACTTCTTATTCACACTATAACAGCAATTTATTTAATTTGAGCATAACACTCATAATGTCACCTGCACAAGAGCCACTCCTCAATGAATTGTAATTTGGATAACAAATGTAATGCGTTTTAAATTGTAGATAAAAAAGGCAAATTTCAACCATTAAAACGTACTCGCACAAATGCGACGAGATGACATTTTTAACCACACAAGCTGGAAAAAAGGTGGCAGTCGCTCCAATCTTGCCTCCATTGTCCAAAGAACCCTCTCCCACAAACTTTGTGGCCTCTCAAATATGGATTGTGGCAAATTCCAGTCTGACTTTTTTATGATTTGCTTTCGACAGAGGAGTCCTCCTTGGTTGTCCTCCCTGGAAGTGGAGCTGACACTGACGCATCTTATAGAGCGCGACCTGACACGGATATAATATGTAAAAGTCTAGTCAAAGAAACTCGAAGATGGTCTTATAGTCTTTACCTTTTACATTCTTGTCCATCATTTTCTTTCTAATCTCCTGAGGCAACTCCCTCCTTCGTTTTCAGTGATCAATGCTCATAGTGGTACACACCATTCACCTAACAGCACAGTAACCCTCCTTAAATAGGCAGACTGACTCATTACAAGTTTGAAAATACCTGTGATGCTAATTACAGGACACATCTTAGTTTAACTTATCACTATGGTGAAAATGATTGACAATCTTTTCTAGGAGTACCAGAATCAGAAAAAGAAGAATCAGAATCACAGTTTTTGTCATGGCCTAGTTAATTAGATTGTGTTTTTTATGTTTTTTGTTGTTCCACAAATCGACACCAACGTTGTGATTTTCATTGATTAATTTTCAGTCAAATCTATTTATTCGTAGTTGTATGAGTTTCAAATGATTTCAGTTACCATCGTGTTTCATTATATCCCATTCTCGAGGAAACTTACGAGCAAACGCACAAAAGTGTGTGAATGTTTTAGTTTAATGCTATAATAAAAGGAATAAGATTTACCCAAGCACCGTAATATTTGTGTGGCCGGGTGACTTTACCTTGAGCGTGCCAAGAGAGATGATGTCACTTCCTTTGGGAAGCAGTGACTTCAGCTTATTGTTGTGTAGGATCAGTACCTGTGGAGGAACAACAAGAAATGTCTGCTCAGCTTATTGGAACTAGTTAAGCGTTGGCTAGGCATACAGAAAATACATTGTATGTATTCTCTCTTCTTTTCCGCTCTTTGTTATGTTATGTTCTTACCTTCTTCTGGAGAACTTTGCAAATCGAAAAGGCACTTGAAGGAGCCTGTGTAACAGCAGAAAGGATCACTCAATGTAACCGCTTGTCTATTATTACAAACAAATAATAGGGGTTTCCAATTGACTTTTGGTGGAACGCTCGCCAGCTAGCCAAACAAATCACAGCTCATTCATACATACGACATACGGGCCAGTTTTGATCAATTGCTTCAGCTTTTAGATTTTGGCTACAAGCTGCAAACCTATTTCGTTTGTTAGAAGGAGCCCATGGGGCAAACCTTTGGGGTGGCTGTCAAGTTGAAAATTGGTTTGGTGATTTTTCGACACACAATAAATGCTGAATATGCACAACCACAACCACATGGACCACAGATACAGTATAATGGTTTCAAATGAAAGCTAATACATGGGCGCTGTCTGCAATGTGAGAATGCAAAAGTTGAGCTAGAACATGTAAACATGAAACGCCATCTAAGAAAACCAATTTTTAAAGTCACCGTCCGCTCGGAACTATAAGATAGTGGCCCAAATGTTCTATCAATCAGTATAGCAATCATGAGCGCTAGTCATGCCAAGTTTAAAGCTTAAAGTATAGAGCAGTGCAACACAGTTATTGTACTTTAAATCCATGTGAAAATCTAGAATTTTAGATGGAGGCTTCTGGTGCTATTTGACTGTCCCACATCTTTCGACTTTGGTTTATAGCTACGAGTAGTCAGTAGTAACAGTGATGTAGTAGCTACATTCGGAACAATGGTCCCCTCAAGGGTCTCCTCATTTAAGTTGATGTTGTGATCTGCATACATGATGTATCCAGGGAGGCTTGCATTGGCAAGGTTCAGTGCAATTGATATTTCACCATTCTCAATGAAATGCTTAAGAGCCTGCCTCATTTGTGATTGTGGTATCTGATCGCTGTACTGACTTCTAGCTAAATACTGTGCCCAGTAACATGAAGTCAAGGGTGCACAAGGAAATGAGAGAATCCAATTGAACGCACAGTGAAATACTAAACATTCGCACCTCTGAAAGCTCGCAAGACGAGATGTCCAGGACGTCATCGGCGCCTGCTTCCTTTGACTGAGGAATAGCAGTTAGTATGTTTTGCATGAATTTCAGGATTTGTTTTTAATGCAACAACACATTACATAAACATAGACCAGTCAGACACTTTAACAGTCGGAGACACTAACAAGGAAATTGTCATGTACAGTGAGGTTCAGAACTATTTTGACAATGACAATGATTTACATGCTACCGCAACTGAAGTTAAAAACATCTCCAGGGACAAAACTCATTGACTGCAAGAATTCAAACATTTATTTAATTTAATCGGAATCCAAATATGTCTGAGTCGCTGGAAATATACAGTGCCACCAGAAAGTATTCACACCCCTTCACTTTTTCCACATTTTGCTGTTACAGACGTATTCCAAAGCTGATTTGAGTATACAGGTTCCTAAGAGCACAGTGGCCTCCATAATCCTTAAAAGGAAGACCTTTGGGACGATCAGAACCCTTCCTAGAGCTGGCCGTCTGGCCAAACTGAGCAATAGGGAGAGAAGCGCCGTGGTGAGAGAGGTAAAGAACAACCCTAACATCACTGTGGCTGAGGTCCAGTGATGCAGTCAGGAGATGGGAGAAAGTTCTAGAAAGTCAACCATCACTGCAGCCCTCCACCAGTCGGGGCTTTATGGCAGAGTGGCTCGACAGAAGCCGCTCCTCAGTGCAAGACACATGAAGGAGTTTGCTAAAAAAAACACCTGAAGGACTCCAAGACGGTGAGAAATAAGATTCTCTGGTCTGATGAGACCAAGAGAGAACTTTTTGGCGGCATGTGTGGCGAAAAGCAGGCACTGCTCATCACCTGTCCAATACAGTCTCAACAGTGAAGCATGGTGGTGGCAGCATCATGCTGTGGGGGTGCTTTTCAGCTGCAGGGACAGGACGACTGGTTGCAATCGAAGGAAAGATTAAGTACAGGGATCTCGGAAGGGTCCTGGTGTTTCTAAACTTCTTCCATTTCGGAATAATCGATACCACAGTGCTTTTCGGGAACCTTCAATGATGCTGAAATTCTTTTGTATCCTTCCCCAGATTTGTGCCTTGACACAATCCGGTCTCGGAGGTCTGCAGACAATTCCTTAGACTTCATTGCTTGGTTTCTGCTCTGTTATTCACTGCCAACTATGAGACCTTATATAGCCAGGTGTGTGCCATTCCAAATGATGTTCAATCAACTGAATTTACCGCAGGTGGACTCCAAGTTGTAGAAGCATCTCAAGGAAGATCAGCGGAAATCAGATGCACCTGAGCTTAGGGTTGAGTGTCATAGCAAAGGGTGTGAATACTTACGTACCTATTATGTTTGAATGTTTACCTTTTTTTTAAAATGTACACAAATGTCAGAAAATCAGTTTTTACTTTGCCATTATGTCGATTTTTTTTTTCAAGAAAACTATACTCAAATGATCTTTAGAATAAGTCTGTAGCAGCAAAATGTGGAACGCATGACAGGGTGTGACTACTTTCTGGTGGCACTGTAGGTACATAAAGCGGCTGTAAAACGTTAAGGTCATATCTTTTTTTTTTTTTTTTTAAAGTTTTGACGTTTACGCTTCAATCACAACGTGATTGTTTTATTTCAAACCAAATGGCTGCCTTTTTTTTGTATATAAAAGGTGAAATCCAAAATGACATATTCTGAATTACAAATGATTTTGATTGTAAAATAGCCGACACATACGCTACCATCCACTCATTGACACTTTATTTTACCCGACACAGCTGATACTCAAGTCTCTTCTGGCAGTCATCGCTGGGTTTCTTCTTTCTGAAAAACAGAGGCATCTCGTATCCTGCCCGTACTGTCGTCGGCCGGGCCTACTGGGTTTCACTTCAGTCAGTCGGTCCGCTTCAACAAGAGCCACTTGCGAGGCTGGTGGACCAATGTGGAAAGCACTCGAGACAACTCCCTGTAGAGACAATATATAGGTACTTTACAGTTAAAACATGACTGACCTCAGTTGTCATGGCACAGCGTACATTGATTCTCTTCCTTGAATAGTGTTTCTATTTGCTGTAATATAAGATATGTTGTTTTTTATTTTTATTTTTTACATTTGTTCCTATAGCACTAACTTGATAATGGAAGGGTGTGTCTTAAGTGTCTACTCATTCACGCAGTTGTCGCGTTGACAAACAGCATCATTCGTGTGCTAGCTGCATAAGGAGTCCTCCTTGTGGATAAAGTAAATGAAGTGAAATAGATATATATATATAAATCATTTTCGAGGTATTTCTGGAGGGGGGAAAACAAAACAAAAAACCCGTCAAAGCTTATCCGACCTCCAGACTGCGTGTAAACGTCTTCTAAGGTCAGACCTATTCCATCCGCAATGTGGACGGCTCATTTTTCAAAGACATAAATAATTCGCACATAAACTACAGCTAACTTAGCTAACCTTGAAAGCATTTGAGGGAACGTGAGTATGTTTTGTCTCCTTACACGTGGTTACTTAGTAACCTTTAGGGTGATAACGGGAACATAGGAGTCTTGTTAGTCATGTCACCCGCTAGCATGAACCCGGCTAGCCTTGTACTATTACGAACACCGAGCCCGGAATGAACGTTGCGAACGTTCTGTTTCATACTCACAATGAGTAAGTTCCCACTCGTGATGGGTAGATGTTCCTTGCATTCAAACAGACCGTTTTCTGTGTTATCACCACACGTCAACGATCAGTTGAACACGTGACGCAAAGCACAAAAGGTGATTGACCACTTGACAATTCCTTCAACATTACTCGCCTACTTCCCCAAATGGAATAGAATTCTACAAATGGACACCATTTTCACGAGAATCCCTTCGTGAAGACCTCCCAGTCCCGTCCGTGCGAAGGATGTTGCTGTCAAAACACACGCAGCTTCTATTTCGTTCTTAGGTTTGGGTAGACCGCATCGTGGAATGGCACGTGGCTGCCCACTGCCGGCCAGGTGCTCGCTGCCGAAGGTTAGCCGACAACACGTCGGGTCCATTCGTCACTATTCGGTCCCCGTCCACTTTGTTTGTTTGTTTCCATTCCATGTGCAACTTACAGATAAACAGGGGCTTTATATATATATATATATATATTCAGTTTCTTGAAATATTTCTACAGGGGGGGGGAATATTAACAGCAGTTACTGTTATTGAGACAAAAAAAAAACGAAATAAAAACCAGTGAATGTGTTTTTTTTTCTGGAGCACGCTGCGTACTTTGTCCACTAGAGGTCCCCCTCTACTTGTACTTTAAACACAAGCAAAAAAAAAAAAAAAAAAAAAAAACATTTTAACGAATACAAGGTAGACATAAGAATATTATACCCAACAATGTATCTAAAATGTATTGTGACACAAATCAAATCCTTGGTAGAACTTCGTACATTCACACTTAAGTCATTTTTTTAACGTATGTTTGTACTTATTTATTCATCATTTACTGCAGGACTCAAACCGTGACCCTCAAGACTGTTGGCAGACAACTCCATCTTTCCACTCCGAAATTCTGTCACTGATTTTCAAGTTCTTTTGTGATTTGAACCTGTCTGAACTGGAAAAGGCTAATCAACCGCAGTAAGTCTGAGTTTGATTTCACACATTGGAGTTATTCAGCTCGCCTTGTCCAAAGGCCAAGCCACGCCCCTTCCGCGTCGGTGGGCGGGCCAGTGGCGATGACGTATTTAGCGTGGCGTGCACGCGCCGAGCCGCAGACTTGCTTCGCTGCCGAACTGCTCGTAAATAGACAAGGAGGAAAGTGAGCGGCCGACTGTCACATGGGGAGCTGCCGGACGCTTTCGGTGGACCGGAAAGCTTCGACTTCGAGCGACGGAGCGGCGACCATTTGATCCTTTTTATCCAGCGTCTCTTTCGGCCACCGGTGTAAGTTCAACAGCCGACATGTCTTCCGTGTTTTCTTCTTTTTCCACTACTTTGTGTAAACGCCAAAAGTCGGACTGCAACTATTGCCTCGACTTTGTTTTCCACGTTTTTCCTCATATAATCCCCATCTGAACCAAAATGATCAATTGACGTAATTTTATTTTCCGTGGAAAGCTCAACGCCAGAACTTTTGACAAGTGACGTGTTTAATAATTCACAATTATTTGTATTATTATTGATATTTCTTTATGTACCTTACTACTGTAAGTTAACGCCTAGACTCCGTCGTAATGGCCACCCCCCCCCCCCCCCCCCCCAAAAAAAAACAACAACAACACTCAAAAAAATAAATAAATACAGTTCCAGTCCAAGACAAACTGGTAAGATTTTTTTGTACTCAATTTTCAACTTCATACAAACTATAAATAAATAAAGATTGCAACACATGGCATTATGTCGATTTATTTCTTTATCTGTTTTTCTTTATATACAAATAGAAGGCAGCAGTAGAGTTTGTCCTTCGATACCAGTGTACATGTTCAATAGGAGTAGGAAGTAAAAAAAATAAACAAATAAATATATATATATGTATTGCATCCTACCTTAAACCTGATTACAGATTTGACTTTAATAATAGTGTAATAATGAAAGAGAAAGCCATTCATACACAATATACTCTCGGTGTTTAAAAATAACGCGTCCATGTCAGAGAATCACAACAGTCAAACTAACCTAGCAAAGGTTTATTTTGTTTATACCTGAGTTGACTTAGTGAGTGTTTTAACTTATGTTCGGTAAAAATGCAAAAAAATATATATATATATTGCAAGCAAAGTGTTCAAATGTGGTTCTATGGCAGGTGAGGGAGGGGTGCAGGGAAGACCACGTGTTTAACATCAATTTGAGTTTAAGTTGAAGGACCATTAGGCAAATTATTTGAGCAGGACTTTTAAAATCTTGCTTTAATAGAAATAGTCTGAGGAAATCAGTCTTGGTGATAACGAAAAGTAAGTCAAAATGTTCGTATTATGTGAGATGTGTACAGCTACTACTAATTGATACTAAACTACTACCGCTATTAATGATAACAATATCGGCCAAGAGTGATCGTTATTGTGTTTGTAAAGGCACAATTACTGATAATGTAAACATGCAATTTGAACATTACCACTGTGCTTATATATATATATATATAAGAAAATTAAAAACAGTACTTAAATGATGATCTAATTCAAATGTATTCCACATAAAAGTTGAATAAGAAATGTTTGGGGGGGGGGGGGGGGGGGGGGGGAGTTTTGAAAGATGAAATGCAAATGTATTTTACTAGTAAGTTAAATGCATTGAACCCAATCATTTGGGTTCGGCTCCAGCACGCCTGCGACCCGAGTGAGGAGAAGCTTTACAGAAAACGATGGATGGATGCGTTTTCAATTGCCACCCAATTCATTTGGAAAATGAATTGCAGTTATTTTGTTGTTGTTGTTGTTGTTGTTGTTGGGGCTCATTATTAAGGACGCAAGCAGCTCTCGAGGGAATGCTGCAGTGTCGCTGCTAATATACAGTTAACACAAACTGTACACACAAAAACATTCGGAAGGAACATGGAACTTCCAGGATGTAATTGCAAGTATGCGATACGCGAATGCGGTTCCATTGATGTCACTGAGCTAATTCAGTAGACCTTGTGCCAAGAGTCACACGAAGAAGAGAGAGATGTCATTTCTACTTTTTCTTGACTTTGCTTGAAAATATTGAGTGTATTTTTTTTCCGCCAGTATTTGCTGATGGTGCTAATTGTTATGTTTTGTTCTCCTTTTAGAAAATATTTTCACAAGCCGAATGGTAAAGTCGAAGCTGCCGATAATTTGCCGGTCCGAGCTCCTTCTGTGTCAGGAGTCACGATTAACTGTGATGTTTTTGTAATTATAATTTGATTCTGTTACGGCTTCTACGTTCCAGAAAACCCCCGCAATCAATCAAATGTGTGAAGTGTAGAACAATTAGTTATTGCATTATTATATACTACATTTATACATTTCTATAGCCAATGGCAATATGCGATACTGTATTGAAGTGCGGGGTTTTTTTTGGTTATTTTTTTTTCTCATTGAGATTAAAAACCTCTTTTTCAAGAAAGACCTGGCCAAAACACAATGCAGTTAGACACATACAAGGGAAGAAAAAGTACAATTTACGTCAACATTTTGGATTTAACCATCTGGGAGTCATACATACGAATCAATTGTTCAAGCAGCTCAGCTAAAACATTGACATTCTATCGAAACTGCTTGCATTTCTTTCATTAGAGATAAAAAACAAAAAAAACAAAAAAAAAACATTGAAGGATACCACTTCCTTGATCTTTCCAGGCTGAGGGTGCAGAGTACCCAAAAGCCCTTTGTCCCGATTTCTGTCGGAGCTTTAGAAACGGAGAGCGTGCAGAGGTCCTGAGCAGGCAGTGACTACTGTCCGCATTGTATGTATATTTGATTTGTCCACTCGAGGTCACCGTCTAGACACACGCGACACGAGCACGTGACATGCCTTCGTGTTCTGCTTCAGTGGCTTGAACAACAGGCCAGGTGGACATTGCTCACACTGAAGGTCCTGGTCCAACGGAGCCAGCTAATAGCATGACGGGAACCCAGAATTAATTACGCCCATTGTTTTTAATTGTCGTCATAGAAAAAAAGAGCCCGATTGAGCCGATGTGTCATTGCTGCCACATTAAAGTCATATAGAAAATGACCTCTAAAACCAAATCTGCAACGTACTGAATCTGCAGTAATGAACTGCGATATAGCAAGGGATTACTGTATTACAAAATCCATTCATCCGTTTTCTATACCACTCATTCTCATTTCTTCTGCGCATCCTTGAGATGGTTCTACGCCTTCGTTGGAGTCCAGCTGTGTTTGATTACACTGATTGGACTTGATTAGGAAAGCCACACCCCTGCCTATGTAAGACCTTACAGCTCTCACCCTTCGTAGAGCAGGCCGTCCGGCCAAACTGAGCATTTGGGGAAGAAGAGCATTGGTGAGAGAAGTCAAGAAGAACCCAAATCGGCTGTGGCTGAGCTCTAGAGAGGCAGTTGGGAGATAGGCAAAAGTTCTAGAAAGTCAACCATCACTGCAGCCCTCCACCAGTCGGGGCTTTATGGCAGAGTAGCTCAACAGAAGCCAGTGCTTGACACATGAAAGCCTACATGGAGTTTGCTAAAAAAAAAAACACTGGAAGGACTCCAAGATCGTGAGAAATAAGATTCTCTGGTCTGATGAGACCAAGATGGAAATTGTTGGCCTTAATTCTAAGCGGAATGTGTGCAGAAAAGCAGGCACTGCTCATCCCCTGTCCAATGCAGTCCCAACAGTGAAGCATGGTGTGGGGGTGTTTGTCAGCTGGAGGGACAGGACGACCGGTTGCAATCGAAGGAAAGATGAATGCGGCCAAGCACAGGGATATCCCGGACCAAAATCTTCTCCAGAGTGCTCAGGACCTAAGACTGGGCCAAAGGTTCACCTAAGCACACAGCTAAAATACCGAAGGAGTGGTTTCAGAACAACTCCGTGACTGTTCTTGAATGGCCCAGCCCGAGCCCTGACTTAAACCCAATTGAGCATCTCTTGAAAGACCTGAAAATGGCTGGCCACCAACGTTCACCATACAACCTGGAGAGGATCTGCAAGGAGGAATGGCAGAGGATCCCCAAATCCAGGTGTCAAAAGCCCCAAAAGAGTCATGGCTGTATTAGCTCAAAAGGGGGCTTCGACTAAATACTGAGCAAAGGGTCTGACTACTTATGGCGGTGTGATATTTCAGTTTTTCTTTTTTGAATAAATCTGCAAACATTTCAACTATTCATTTTTTTCCTGTCAATATGGAGTGCTGTGTGAACATTAATGAGGCAAAAAAATGAACTTAAATGATTTTAGCAAATGGCAGCAATATAAAAAAAGAATGAAAAGTGTAAGGGGGTCTGAATACTTTCCGTAACCACTGTAATAAACTGCCTAAAATTTTGGTGCATGTCCAGATAAAAATATCTGGCATACAGGATGTATTTTTCTATTTTTACTGGAGGTCAAACGGAACCATTCCCAAACCCAGAATGCAAATAAATGGTCCACATCATTTAATCTTAACCGCTTGCGTCACTTACCAAGAAAGCAGAAAGTAGCTAGCTAACCAACATTTGGGCAGAAAACAAAACAAAAATGTGTTACTCCACGCCGTTTTCAATTTTGTTCGACAACTATTTTCAGCAATGACAATTTAAAGAAAAATGCGTCCAGACTAATCGAGAGAAGGTGCATCACGCAATTGACATTGACCCAAAACACACTGCCAACACAACAAAGGGGGAAAGAAAGTGGAAGGTCTTCGACTGGCCGAGTCAATCACCGGATCTTAACCCAATAGAGCATGCAGTTTACGTCCCGAAGAGGAGACTAAAGGGAGAAACAACCAGGAACTGAACTAAAGGCCTGGAAAAGCATTTCAAATGAAGAATGTCAATGGGTTGCAGGCTTGATGCAGTGATTGCAAGTAAGGGTGATGCTACCAAATATGAAATGTCCATTTCATATGTTAAGTTCATTTAATCATGGCTGTTCCAATAGCTTTGCTCACTTCAAACAAAAGGTCCCCTGTCCTGAGCTGTTGAACACATCTAGATGCAAATACCATGAAATGAAAGCTGCAATGCCGAACCTTTGGCTCATATTCATCTTTTGATCCGGAACGCAAATGTCTCCAGTATACAACAGAAAAACAAAGGAATCGACCTTGCCGTTCCAATACTTTTGGAGGGGCCTGTGTGCGTGTCCTATTATTATTATTATTACTACTTGACTGTTTGGATAGTCTCATTTTGTTGCGGCCTTTTTAGATCTTTTGTCCACCTTGGTTTTGCCAGACGGGTTCTGTTTTAAGCGATTTCGTGATTGAACAGTGAAAATGAACCAAAAGTGGTGATTAGCCACAATGAATTCACGATTGAATGACCTTTTCACACAGGGCCATGTCAATTTGAATAGTTGTTGTTTATTCCTCTTAATAAATGAAATCACCCCTTTCAAAAGAGCATTTTAAGTTCACTTGGGTTATATCGGTCTGATATTTGCATTAGTTTGATGATCTTAAACATTCGAGGGTTAACTTGAAGATTTCTCATTCAGCGCCGTGACTTTCTCCTGTCCGTCTTTAGTTGTGATGGTGAACAGCAGGATGGAGGTGCCCACAGCGGCCTCGGCGGGGGGGGCGGCAGGTCGGTCGTGCGCGGGATGCGGAGGTCGAATCGCAGACCGCTTCCTCCTCTTCTCGATGGAGCGGTACTGGCACACGCGCTGCCTCAAGTGCTCCTGCTGCCATGCTCAGCTGGGCGAGTACAGCAGCACCTGCTACACCAAAGGAGGCATGATCCTCTGCAAGAACGACTACATCAGGTCTGCGCGGCTCGCGCTCCGCGGAACGTGATTTGCGTCGGCATCCGTGCATGTTGCATTCTTACTTGACTGACCGACTGTGACGACATTGATGCATTTGAACAATGGTTGTTTATCCTGTATGTGGTCTGGAACTGGCTGGCAATCGGTCAAGGGCGTGCCCCGCCTCTCGCCCAGAGTCAGGTGGGATCGGCTCCAGCACGCCTGCGACCCGAGTGAGGAGAAGCTTTACAGAAAACGATGGATGGATGCGTTTTCAATTGCCACCCTTTGTACGTCACAAATGCATGGAAATCCGATCCGGTAGTTTTGCAAGACTTGTGCCGTTATCGTCTTTTGCATTAAACCGACAAACCTTAAAGCATGTCAAAGACTCATCTACATATTTTGGATAAAACAATGGAAACATTTGGATTTGGATTTGGATTTGGATGGAAGGGGACCTTGAAATTCGCTGATCCCCCATTATGCGCAATACCAACTTGTCATGGAAAGTTTGATTTGACCTTGTTAAAAGATTTGCAACTCGAATTGGACTTGAACCGCAGTGACTCGTAACTTAACTTGGACTTGAACCCATTGACTTGAAAAGATTTGCTACTTCAACCAATACTTGCTAGGTTTCTCTTAATTACAAGTGTCAGTTCAACTCATTGGTTTACTGTAGGAATACATGATCCTTGTCAACATAATGTTAGCTTCTGCAAGATGATACATTATGTTGAGGTGTCCCATGCCCTTATTGCTAATGTGTAGTTCATTCTTATTATCTTTCAACAGTTCAAATCGTATTTTCCCGACCATAAGGCGCACTTAAAAGTCTTTAAATTTTCTCCCAAATGGGCGGGGCGCCTTATGATGCTCCTCATTTGTGAGGAGCCGCACGGCAACGAGACTGACTCCAACCTGGCGTGTTTGATGGAGAACTTGCCCCAGCTGTTCATTTTGGATGCAGAACATGAGGACTTTGATACTAAAATACTAAAAGAGTAGCTCACGTATTTTTGGGACGTAGGAACTAATTTCATTTGGGTGCAATAGATAAACACCGCTAGGAAGGAATGCAGTTTATATCAACAGACAAGAAGTTCAGGAATCAAAACAAGGGGGCACCGTTGAGTTTGGTGTTCCAAGCCCGTTCCAGTCAATCGGCAAACTGCATAGACGTCAACCTTTTGACTTGTGCATAAAACAGTCGAAAAAAAAGATTGTTGACAGAATGGGACCCTTTTAACTATCATACGAATATAAAAACAAGTAACCGTTTTGTACTGCAAACAACTCTGAGCAGTAACATTGGTGTTAATGCTAAGTGAGAGGTGCCCGAGCGGGTCAATTAAGCATTATTATTCTCCATCTTCTTAGCCATGCAACCTGCTGTAGCTTTTGATGGTTGTTGTCTTTGTGCTTTCCCCGCAGGCTGTTTGGACACAGCGGCGCTTGCAGTGCTTGTGGGCATTCTATCCCTGCTAGTGAGATGGTGATGCGGGCACAAGGAAATGTTTACCACCTGAAGGTGGGCGTGATTTACGCAACCCGTCTCGTCGACGTTTATAACGCTGCGTCATCCGGCTGCGATCGTTGCAAATCATAATGAGTCTTTCATGTGTCAGTGTTTCATCTGCGCAACCTGTCGGAACCGCCTGGTCCCGGGCGATCGCTTTCATTACGTCAACGGAACGATCTTCTGCGAACGTGATCGGCCAGGAGGCGGACTGCTCGGCGGACACCCAGCTCAAATGCAAGCCAACAGTATGATGTCCGACCAAAAGGTGAGAAGCAGAAATCATCATTCACCTCCCTCAGCCGTCTGCCTTGCACAACAACAGCCTCCGTTAAACTGAGGGCTGCTATTGAATCTAGTTGTCGATGAGAAACATTTACCATTCTCATTGAGTTTTTTTTTTTTCTCCTTTTCATCCAGAAAAAAATATATATACGAATTCTATAAGGGAATTTCAATGTAAAAAGTCACAAAATGTCGAAATAAATGCTTTTGAATTCAACAGCGATGACATCTAAGGTCAAATCAAAATCCATTCCAGGACACTGGTCGACCTCTGATCGGTTATACATTGGAAACACATTTTCACTTAGGAAGTCAGGTCATCGGAAGTTGTCCCGCGGTCTTACTATCGTCACTTGTACGAGACATTTGTTTTTGCAAGCCACCGAGTGAGAAGCAAATAAACTAACGAACATGCATTTGTTCAAATGGCCCAAAATGTAAATCCGTTAAATATGTTTGAAGATAAGTGCATGAAACATGTGCAAAGTAGAGAGAGACAAATACTGTATATAAAGAGAACAATATAATACTGAATCGTTGAGATGTGGCTAAAAACTCTGCTTGTGATGCATCGTGGCCGACAAGTCCGTCCGCCCCGCCGTCGACGAACGGCCCGCGGAAACCGAGAGACAGAATTCTTTTCTACGGCCCGTGAAAGCGAGCTGCGTGTCGTTCCTCTCCTTGCGCTGCTTGCGGGCAGAGGAGCAGCGAATCCGCAGTAGAAGTAATTGACTGACAGCTGGAGGCGGTGTTTGGAGAGCACTCATTGACACGCCCACAGCGTCTGGAAGCTCAATGTCTCAATTATTGACCATTTTGCAGCCTGATTTGACATACCTTGCCATTTTTTTTTTTTTTTTTTGATTTTTTTGTCCATTCAATCGTTGTCCTACATGTTAACATTTTTCGTTCCATTCGTTACTCTTTTTGTTGCCGTCTAGGTTTGCTTTCGTTTTCAAAATTCACCGGTTTCAGGACCTAAACCGCTTAGTGATTTATAGACCAGTAGCAGAACTTTAAAATCTATTGTAAAGCTGACTGGAAGCCAGCGTCAAGACTTTAGAATTGGAGTAATAAGCTCTGACCTCTTTTTGTTCTGGGCAGAACCCGAGCTGCAGCATTCTGAATGAGCTGCAGCTGTTTAATGCTCTTTTTTTGGGGGGAGTCCAGTCAGAAGACCATTACAATAGTCAAGCCTAGTTGAGTTAAAAGCACGGATGAGCTTCTCCTGGTCTGCTTGGCACATGCCAAAACCAAAACCAATTATCTCAGTTTTGTTGTGGTTTAATTGAAGAACATTTTGCTGTGGTGGGGGAAATGCGAATCGTAATAGTTGTAGAAATAATAACGACGACAACAACAGTTTTATTATTGGCAATAATACAAACAATAATAATAATAATTTAGATCAGTCACGTTTACTCTGGTTGAGATCTTCAAATTGGCTTAATGATCCAAATGTTTTTTTTTTTCTGGCACTCTTTGTATATTTCTTCCTGACGAGTATGTAGTAACCTTCTATTTCCATTATTTCCAGGTCTGCTGAGAAAAACGGGATGAGCGTCTTCTCCCTCGGCCCTTCTTCACCTCCCTCGCCTCGTAAACCAGCTCGTCTCGCTTTCCGTGATGAAAGAAGGCTGAGTTGAGAGTGACTTGCTTTACTTGACGGAGGAGGACGCCGAGGAAGGTCGGACCACCGGACCGCCGTCTTGGAATGAACTGTGGCAACAGTGCGCTGAAGATCAGGCATGGCTGAAGGGAAGGAATCAGACATTGACATTTTACAGGTAACGCTGAGGACGTTGCTGAAAGTGAAATCAACTCCTACAAAATGCACGACACTGTTTTCCAACACAGGTGGCAACACGAGCAATAAAAAAAAAAAAACAATTCTGTTTTCTGCGTTGGTCAAGTATTCATCTTAACTACAGAAGGGAAAGTGGTGGTTCTGTTTTTCATCTTGGTATTCATAGAACGAGCTTCAAAGCATTTTATATCTTTTTTTTGTATATTGTACGTATCTATGTATATTCAAGTTGGCTTTTTTTGTCTGTATTTCATTTCTTTTGGACGCACAACAACACATCCTTTACATCCGGTACATTTTCCAAGCAAAGAGTTTTTGCAACCATACTTTATCGCCCATGTGGGAATGATGACTTGGATAGTACAAGTCATCAGCGGAATATGTTGAAGTAAAATATTGTGTGTGTGAAACAGAATTTAGGCTTTTAAAGAATTGGCTTCCGCAGTGAAATTGCTCATCGGGCCACGGACGTTCCATTTTGTTCCAGTGATCCGATGTTGTACTTTATTGGTATTCACCGGTGCGGTGGGCGGTTGAGTATGTAGCCCACCCCTGGCCCAAGGTCAGGTGGGATAGGCTCCAGCTAAAATGGATGGTACGATACTTTCGAATGAATTGCCATAGAATTTGAATATGAATTCGGCCAATTGGAAAGCGGATAGCCTTCTTGGCATCCTCGCAGTCCAAGAACTGTATGTTAAAGCTGGTTTGCTTGTAATAAAATGACTTTTGTTCACTTTCATTCACATCTGATTGGAGTTTATTTTACTCAATAAAAACCCCATTTTGTAGATGTTCCACGTGCAGGAATGGATCAGCTCATCGGAGTGCAGCACTTTTGTTTCGATTTTTTTTTTTTTTTTTTGTCTGAAAGCGCTGGGCTTGTTCTGTCAACAGAGCAACAACCAATACAAAGCTGGATGAGACACCTGTCGGATCATGTCTCATGAAAAAAAGAAATGCGGGGATTCAAGTTGAATCGCTAATCGAATCATCAGAGGCGTTCAGTATGTTTGTGAGACTAGTTTGCGGTTTTCTAAAACACACTGCATTATACCATTTTCTGAGCCGCTTCTCCTCAATAAGGTCGCGGGCGTGCTGGAGCCTGTCCCAGCAGTCATCGGGCAGGAGTTGGGGTGCACCCTGGGACCACAAAATAGTTCTAATTTGTGCACAAAATACTTATTGGCGGGTTTGTTAACTTTCCGATGAACAACGAAGCAAATGGCGCGCACCTTTGCTAGAAACTGCAACTCCTGGTGTCCTTAAGGCAAGTGTCTTTTCTTATTCTGGTTTCCTGCAATGCTATGCTCAGGTGTCGCAAACTGTTGCCCCATGTGCCCCCCCCCCCCCTTTTAACTTTGAGCATCTGCCCCTCCAAATGTCTCTGCATGGTGGCAACATTTTCACTATCCCCAATTCTAAACGCAAAAGCGTCCGTTTGAATATTGCCAAGCATCACTTTCTTACAGAAACAGTGGCGGTTAAGTGAGCGGAACATTTGTGTAAATCTAATCATGATTGACTTTGAAGAGATGTTCTAACCCGTGTGTACAGTATTTGTGCAGCGTAAGACAACAACAATCAGTAACTTTGTGGAATGGATCCGTTATGATGAGTCATTCCGAAAGGCATTTGAAGCGATGAAGGAGGTTTGGTCGATATATTATCCAATCAGAGTACTTTGAATAATTAAACTGATCAACTTAATTCGCTTAATTAAGTTGATTTGACTACGGATCACTGCCATATGGTGCAGGGAAACAAAAAAAGAGAGGGGAACTAATTAAAAGTCAAATAATGAGGATTTTAATTAAGCGGTTCACCAGAGATGCAGAGTGGTAATTAGAAAGTCCTGTTGTGCTGGCAACATTCTACCCCTCTCTGTTTTCATATCAGCACGGGCTCCGTCCATCTCATTCAATCTGAAAATGAATTTGTAACATTGAAGGTTGCTCTTATCATTTCCATCCAGAAAATACATATCTGATCAATATGCAAATGTCACTAACTGCAAATGTGGCCAAGGTAGGAATCATTTGAGACTTTGTCTCATCCACTTAGTAGAACACGTCTAATGTAATGGGTTAAGGATCTGCATTAATGCGGTGCCTTTTTTACGACGAGACGGCAGACACTCGTTCACTCGTTTAACATTGCTGCTTCATTCACTCTTACACTGTACTTGCCATGGAAAGAAGGCCAACGGATGGCTCGGCATCCGGTACGAATGTGTGTCTCGCCGAGCATGCTTAAGCCCGGAAACACACATAAAGAAAGCCATTTTAGATTTTGAGCCCGATTTCCCCCCTCCTGACCAAAGTCAGCAAAGGGTGTCTGTCTTTAAAGATGATCCTATTGCGTGGGATGTCCTTTAGCCATCAATTTTCTAAACCATTCATCCTACAGGGCGTGCAGGAGCCTTTGTCAGAGTAGAAGCGGGGTCAACGCTAGACTGGTCATCAAACAATTGCAGAGCACATGTGGGACAGGTGGAAAAAAAAAAAGAGTGCGAAAGTTGAGGAATGCTCATCAGACACGTGTTTGTTCACCACATCCCACAGGTGAACAGGCTCATCGGGAACAGGCGGGCGCCGTGATTGGCTAGAAAAGGAGCTTCCCTCAATTGCTCAGCTTTGTGAGAAAGTGCGTGAGAAAATAGTCAAACAGTTTAAGGACTATGTTCCTCAACGTAAAATGGAGAAATGACTGCATGCAAGCGACATGGCCGAAAACCAACTTTGAATGCCCGTGACCTTCGATCCCACAGGTGGCACTGCATCAAAAACCGACATCAATGTGTAAAGGATATCACCGAATGGGCTCAGGAACACTTCAGAAAACCAATGTCAGTGAATACAGTTCGGCGCTACATCCGGAAGTGCAACTTGAAACTCTACTATGCAAAGCAAAAGCCATTTATCAACAACACCCAGAAAAGCCGCCGGCTTAGATGGGCCCGAGCTCATCTAAGATGGACTGACGCAAAGTGGAAAAGTGTTCTGTGGTCCGACGAGTCCACATTTCAAATTGTTTTGGGAAATTGTGGACGTCGTGTCCTCGGGAGCAAAGAGGAAAAGAAACATCCGGACTGTTATGGACGCAAAGTTCAAAAGTGTGATGGTACGGGGCTGTGTTAGTGCCAATGGCATGGGTAACTTACACATCTGTGAAGGCACCATTCATGCTGAAAGGTACATACAGGTTTTGGATAAACAGATGCTGCCATCCAAGCAACGTCTTTTTCACAGACGACCCTGCTTATTTCAGCAAGACGATGCCAAACCACCTTCTGCAAAGAGTGCGGGTACTAGACTGGCCTGCCTGCAGTCCAGACCTGTCTCCCATTGAAAATGCGTGGCGCATTATGCAGCGTAAAATACGACAACGCAGACCCCGGACTGTTGAACGGCTGAAGCTGTACATCAAGCAAGAATGGGAGAGAATTCCACCTACGAAGCTTTAGCAATTAGCGTCCTCAGTTCCCAAACGTTTATTGAATGTTGTTCAAAGAAAAGGTGATGTAACACAGCGGTCAACACGACCCTGTCCCAGTTTTTTTGAAACGTGTTGCAGCCGTAAAATTCCAAGTTCATGATTATTTGCTAAAAACAATCCAGTTTATCAGTTTGAACATGAAATATCTTGTCTTTGTAGTGTTTTCAATTAAATATAGGTTGAACATGATTTGCAAATCATTGTATTCTGTTTTTATTGATGTTTAACACAACGTCCCAACTTCATTGGAATTGGGCTTGTACACACAACACTCCATATTGACAGAAAAAAAACGGAATTGTTGAAATTCTTGCTGATTTATTACAAAAGAAAAACTGAAATATCACACAGCCATAAGTATTCAGACCCTTGGCTGTGACACTCCTATATTTAGCTCAGGTGCTGTCCGTTTCTTCTGATCGTCCTTGAGATGGTTCTATACCTTCATTGGAGTCCAGCTGTGTTTGATTATACTGATTGGAGTTGATTAGGAAAGCCACACACCTGTCTATAGGAGACCTTACAGCTCACAGTGCATGTCAGAGCAAAGGAGAATCATGAGGTCAAAGGAACTGCCTGAAGAGCTCAGAGACAGTATTGTGGCAAGGCACAGATCTGACCAAGGTTACAAAAATAATTCTGCTGCACTTTAGGTTCCTAAGAGCACAGTGGCCTCCACAATCCTGAAATGGAAGACGTTTGGGACGACCAGAACCCTTCCTAGAGCTGGCCCTCCGGCCAAACTGAGCAATCGGGGGAGAAGCGCCTTGGTGAGAGAGGTCAAGAAGAACCCAAAGATCACTCTGGCTGAGCTCCAGAGATGAAGTCGGGAGATGGGAGAAAGTTCTAGAAAGTCAACCATCACTGCAGCCCTCCACCAGTCGGGGCTTTATGGCAGAGTAGCTCGACAGAAGCCGCTCCTCAGTGCAAGATACACGAAAGCCCGCAAGGAGTTTGCTAAAAAAACACCTGAAGGACTCCATGATGGTGAGAAATGAGATTCTGTGGTCTGATGAGACCAAGATAGAAATTGTTGGCCTTAATTGTAAGTGGCATGTGTGGAGAAAAGCAGGCACTGCTCATCACCTGTCCAATACAGTCCCAACAGGGAAGCATGGTGGTGGCAGCATCATGCTGTGGGGGTGTTTTTCAGCTACAGGGACAGGACGACCGGTTGCAATGGAAGGAAAGATGAATGCGGCCAAGCACAGGGATATCCTGGACCAAAATCTTCTCCAGAGTGCTCAGGACCTCAGACTGGGCCGAAGGTTCACCTTCAAACAAGACAATGACCCGAAGCACACAGCTAAAATAACGAAGGAGTCGCTTCAGAACAACGCCGTGACTGTTCTTGAATGTCCCGGCCAGAGCCCTGACTTCAACCCAATTGAGCATCTCTGGAGAGACCTGAAAATGGCTGCCCACCAACATTCACCATTTAACCTGACAGAACTGGAGAGGATCTGCGAGGAGGAATGGCAGAGGATCCCCAAATCCAGGTGTGACAAACGCATCATTCCCAAAAAGACTCCTGGCTGTATTAGCTCCAAAGGGGGCTTCGACTAAATACTGAGCAAAGGGTCTGAATAATTACGGCTGTGTGATAGTTCAGTTTTTCTTTTTTAATAATCTGCAAAAATGTCAACAATTCCGTTTTTTTCTGTCAATATGGAGTGCTGTGTGTACATTCATGTGAACAAAAATGAACTTCAATGATTTTAGCAAATGGCTGCAATATAAAAAAAGAGTGAAAGATTTAAGGGGGTCTGAATACTTTCCGTACCCACTGTATATGCAACTGATCCACACCATTTTTCTCATTTTTTAAATTGTGTTTTTATCATTATCTCACTGTTAGTGTCTGGAAAAAAAATTAAATGTACACTTTAAATTCTCTCATAGTGACAGTGAATTGTGAAGCCGCGTGGTTCCCAGCATGCATTGCGCTCCGTGAGCATTGTGCTGTACTGTCAATTTATATTAAAATACCAAATTCACAGCTACATAGTGCTATTTCACCATTTCATGGTGTGGCAGATGTGAAATTATATTTTAATGTAGTCGTCGTAATTTACTGTGAAATATTTACAGTAGAATTACTGTGAGAGTAATGCGACAAGTAGCCGGAAACTTACTGTAAATTTACAACCCAAAACGTTCGTGTAGTTACGTACTGATTAATGCGAGGGTTGCTAGTTTGATACACAGCTCGGAAATGACTGAAATGCTGAATACCAAATTATGGTGAATTACTTAATTCATGAGGATATTAATCGACGTGAAGATACCGATCACGTTAATGTTCTCTCGCGGTATTTATTAACGGTGATTTAACCTGGTAGGAAACAAATAAATATCAGCATGCAACACTAACTCGAGTCGAGAGGAAGAAGAGAACAATGGGCACAAATACAGCCGCATCAACAACAGTTTCCATTTTCTCATGATTATTTCCGCAACATTTCTAGAAAATCACGATGTCCCGTATTTCATTCTCTTTGGGACTTGAGTGTGACATCATGTCCGACATGAGGCAGAGGGGAGGTGTCCCCAGGACCCACTAGGAGTACGGGCTTTCATTAGCACTCTCTAATTAGGAACAGATGCAATTTGCAGCACAGCAGCCACTCAGTCACAGATACACACTCAGGCCCTGTTTCACCTCGCGCAAACTCACTAACAGACTTATTGGGATGCAGTCCCTGTCTGGATTATTTGGCGCCCAGGAATGAAATACAAATAATTGTATTTGAAGCTAAAAAAAAAAAAAAAAACAAGGAATAAGGTCTGCAGTGCATTCATGTAAATCGGGACAAATTAGGTTCAAATGCTGACATTAGGTTGATCCTCTCAAATTCAAAATAACCAAACTCACGTATTAAATTTGGACTATTATAGTATAGTATAGTGTAGTGGTACATTCACCTTCTTTTCCCTTCGGCTTGTCCCTTTAGGGGTCGCCACAGCGCGTCATCCTTTTCCATGTGAGCCTATCTCCTGCATCCTCCTCTCCAACACCGACTGCCCTCACGACATCCATCAACCTTCTCTTTGGTCTTCGTCTAAGCTCTCTT